>NC_053447.1:3896760-4183012 GCF_007990345.1 Gossypium hirsutum | reverse complement strand
TTCCTTCTTTAAAAACTTGCTGACCGCTGTCTTTGTGACGTTGGCGTAAGAAGTAGCCTCTACCCACTTAGTAAAGTAGTCAATCACTACAAAAATGAAACGATGTCCGTTTAAAGCCTTTGGCGATATCGGCCCAATGACGTCCATGCCCCACATGGAGAAAGGCCATGGGGAAGTCATGACGTGAAGAGGTGATGGAGGCACATGAATTTTGTCTCCGTAAATCTGGCATTTATGGCACTTCTTAGCATACTTGATGCAGTCTCCTTCCATGGTAGACCAATAATATCAAAATCTGATCTGTCCTTTCGTTTTACTTCTTTAATCTGTGCCGTCATTCGATATTTTTTACAATTATCTAAATACATGGGTCAATTTTTTTCTCATTTGTTTTTATTTTTATATCGCAATTTGTACAAGGGTTGTCGTCTTTTCTTCTTCCTCGTCAATATTACAACAGTGGCTGGAGCATCATAAATGCTCATTTGGATAGGCTCCACATCCTCTGGTCTATTACTTTGATCATGGAAGCCAATGTAGCTAAAGCGTCGGCCATCTGATTCTCGTCTCGTGGAGATAACAAAAAGTGATGTCGTCAAACTCCTCAATCAATTCTAGGACTATCCTTCGGTAACTAATCAACTTAGGGTCTCTTGTTTCCCATTCGCCTTTGAGCTGATAAATTACCAATGCCGAATCCCCATATACCTCGAGTACCTTGATTTTGCGTTCCATAGCCGCGCGGATTCCCATGATACATGCTTCATATTCCGCCATGTTATTTGTGCAATCAAAATCTAGTTTACTGGTGAAAGGATAATGATCACCGTTTGGAGATACCAAGACTGCCCCAATCCCGTTGCCCATGGCATTTGAGGCTCCGTCAAAATTTAATTTCCAAGTATTGCCTTCTTGTGTGCTCGCTTCAGTAGTTGCCACATACATCAGATCCTCTGGGAAGTCAAAGTTCAAAGGCTCATAATCGTCCAGGGCTCTACTTGCTAGAAAATCTGCTATCGCGCTCCCTTTTACAGCCTTTTGATTCACATAGGTTATGTCAAATTCAGATAGTAGAATTTGCCATCGGGCCATCCTTCCGTTTAGAGCAGTTGACTCCATCATGTATTTCAGAGGATCTAACTTTGAGATTAACCAAGTCGTATGTACAACATGTATTGTCTCAATCTCCGAGTAGTCAAACCAATGCGCAACATAATTTTTCAATTGGCGAATATCTCGTTTCGCATTCAGTGAACTTCTTACTGAGATAATAGATCGCTCTTTCTTTTCGTCCTGACTCATCATGTTGGCCGAGCACGCACCCCATGGAATTCTCAATACTGCCAAGTATAGTATCAGTGGTTTGTCAGGGCAAGGTGGCACCAGTACTGGGGCGTTGGACAAGTAATGTTTAATTCTTTCGAAAGTTTCCTGGCACTCCTTATCCCATACACCTGGATTGTGTTTCCTAAGAAGGCCGAATATGGGGTCACATTTCTCAGTTAATTGTGAAATGAATCGAGCGATGTAATTCAGTCTTCCTAGGAAACCCCGAACTTCTTTTTGAGTACTTGGCGGAGGTAATTCTTGTATGGCCTTAACTTTGTCTGGGTCAATTTCAATTCCCTTTTCGCTGACTAAGAATCCTAGCATTTTCCTGATCTAGCCCCGAAAGTACACTTGGCTGGGTTAAGTTTTAGCTGGAACTTCCTTAACCTCAGAAACAGTTTTCTCAGAACTTGCACGTGTTCCTTTTCTGTTCTGGATTTTGCGATCATGTCATCAACATAAACTTCTATCTCTTTATGCATCATATCATGGAATAATGCTACCATGGCTCTCTGATATGTTGCTCCCGCATTTTTCAATCCAAAAGGCATCACTTTATAACAAAACGTCCCCCACATCGTTATGAATGTGGTCTTTTCCTTGTCTTCAGAAAGCATCTTAATTTGGTTGTACCCGGAGAAACCATCCATGAAAGAGAACAGTGAGTATCCGGCCGTGTTGTCTACCAAGGTATCGATATGAGGCAGTGGGAAATTATCTTTTGGGCTGGCTTTGTTCAAGTCTCTGTAGTCTACACACATTCGCACCTTCCCATCTTTCTTAGGAACAGGGACTATATTGGCTACCCATTCTGAGTACTTGACCACCTGTAAGAAACCAGCATCGAACTGCTTCTTGACTTCTTCCTTTATTTTTAGCAAGACATCAGGCCTCATCCTTCGAAGCTTTTGTTGGACTGGTTTGCATTCTTCATTTATAGGTAATCGGTGTACCACGATATCAGTACTTAAACCTGGCATATCTTGGTAGGACCATGCGAAGACATCTTTAAACTCTTGAAGCAACTCAACAAGGTCTCGCCTTGTTTCCTTGGCAATGCAAGCGCCAACTTTTACCTCTCTGCCCTCCTCTAAGATCACGACTTCTACTGATTCCTTATAGGGTAGAATTTGTTTTTCTTCTTCTTCCATCATTCTTAACAAATCCGGAGATAAAACGCTGTCTTGGTCACCTTCAAAATCTTGAGGATTACCTATACTCATGTCTTGCTCAAATAGAGACTCTGAATTAGTAACAGAGTCGCTCATCTCGTTGATATCTGAAGACCTGTTATTGGAACAAATGGAGGCCCAAATAAAAGAATCTAAGAATACTTGTATGCATACTATGATTATAAAGGGAATGAAAAGAATGAAAGAATATTTGCTCAAGATGAAACTGAATGATAAGTTTTCACTGAAATTAGATTTTGGACATGTGCCTTTTACAAAAGATTCTTATCACCCCCAGGCTTAGGGCAACAAGTGTTCTGAATATTACTCTGAATTAGTTCTAAATGTTACAGGGATCTCTTCTGCAGTCCAGTTATTCAAAACACTTCCAGGTTCGTAAGGACGAATGCCCGATAAATTCCTTTCCACCCTTTCTTCCGCGGATATGGCATTGATGTCCAACCTCTCAATCCTTCCTTCTGTAACCTCCTCCTTCTCTTCAGGGTGGACAATTCCCCTTGAAACAAAAGTCTTAGATATATGAGGAAAGGTTATCGGTCCCCACTTGACTTCTATCCTGCCCAAATGTGCTCTTCTCTTTTCTTGCTTTTTCTCCATCTCTTTCCTCCTTTCCCTCGCATTAGGCTTATATCCCAAACCATAACGGTCCTGTTTGTTAACTAGGATCGGTACTCCGACCCTTCCCTGGAGGTATTTTCCCAATCCTCTTCCAGGCAACGCTCCCTTTCCCATCGTTAGCTGTAAGCTCATTGACGTAGCTTTGGATATCTTAGGCTCTGGGATTTTGCTCATCTCGATGACAAATGTGGCATTTACGAATTACAATGATCGGAATGAACATTCTATCGTTTCACTATCGGCCTCTATGTATGGCATATCATCGGTGACTGATGCAATGATGTCTTCTTCTGCATCTATAGTCACCAATCGACCCTCCATCACCAATTTTAACTTTTGGTGAAGTGACGATGGTACAGCTCCTGCAGAATGGATCCAAGGCCTCCCCAATAGGCAATTGTAAGATGGCTTAATATCCATTACCAAAAAGTCCACCTCGTATGTATTTGGACCAATCAATAGAGGTATCTCGATTCTTCCCATCACTTTTCTCTCAGTGCCATCAAATGCTCTCACTATATTTTGACATGATTTCATGTGAGAACTATCCACAGGTAACCTGTTTAATGTGGACAGGGGTAAAACATTCAGGGCCGATCCATTGTCCACGAGTACCGCCGGTAGTATACACCCCTTGCAACGGGCAGTGATGTGCAAGGCCTTGGTAGATCCCATACCACCTGGCGGGATCTCATCATCGTTGAAGAAGATGAAATTATCGGCATTTATATTGTTAACCAGGCGATCCAATTTGTTCACTGAGATATCTTTAGCGACATAGGTCTCATTTAGCACTTTTACCAACGCATTACGATGTATCTCTGAACTTAGAAGTAACTCGAGCACTGAGATGCGAGCGGGTTGCTTATGCAATTGTTCCACCACGCTATACTCGCTATGCTTCAAGAATTTTAGGAATTCTCTAGCCTCATTTTCAGTCACCGGTGTGTTAATTTGCGGTTCAATTCCGGTCGTCTTCGTTTTATTTTGTTCAACCGCCAAGGCTTTTCCTTTTATAAGTTCCCTTTTTGTATTTCCCAGGTCGTAACGTTTTCCACTACGCGTATAGAAACCTGCGTCATTAGCCTCTTCTGAAGCATTTATCGGGTTCTCCTCTCCCGTGATCATCACATTGCAGTCGTAATTCCAGGGAACCTTTTTGCTATCCTTGTAAGGAAAGGCTACAGGTTTTTGGATTATGACCCTTGGCGCCAGTTGTATTCCAGACCCTGTACTCGTTGGCCTTGAAATAATCACCACTGGGTGATTTGGGGCCTTTCCCGTAGGCCCCTCCTCCGAGGCATAAACTTCTCCATTTTCAAGTCCTTTGATCTCTTCATAAAATTCTAGCTCTTTGTTGTCCATCAAATTTTGCACCATGGCCTTGAATTCAGTGCAGTTTCGAATGTCATGGTCTTCTTCAGCATGAAACTCGCAGTACGTCCTCGTTCCTTCGGGCCTTTCTTTTGAATCTTGTTTGATGAGACCTCCTTCTATCATTTGTCTCCAGACCCAACTCAATGGGGTTTTTATCTCTGCAATATCGGTTTTGATTCTCTTTTCCTCACCTTCGATTATTGCGTTTACCCTTTTATCAGCGTGGTTGGGTAACGGATTCGCTGCTACGTTGGGTCCTAATGGGTCGTCAAACTTCACAATCCCCATCTTAATGAACCTTTCCACCGCCTTTTTAAACCCAGTACAGTTCTCAATTGAGTGTCCTGGTATCCCTGCATGGTATTCACATTGGGCATTCGTGTCATACCATTTGGGATATGGAGGTTGCATGGGCTCGAGATAAAATGGAGATACTATGTGTGCATCAAATAACTTCTGATACAGTTCCCCGTATGTTATTGGAATGGGCGTGAACTGAAGTCTCTCTGTGTTAGTCCTTGTGTTGGGCCTTGTGTTGGGTTCCTGCCTCGAGGGGGCTTGGTGACTAGTGGTTATCATTTTTGGAGGGCCAACAGTAATCGGTTTTGAATGGCTCTTGCTATATGTGCTTACGTTGTTTACTTCGCCCTCTTTTTTCCTTGGGGCTGGTCTTTTGAAGTTTTCCTCCGTGTCAATCTTACCGCTCCTTACCGCATTCTCAATCATTTCACCGGACATTACCATATCCGAGAAGCTCTTGGTAGCACTCCCCAACATGTGGTTGATGAACGGGGCTTTCAAAGTGTTGATAAACAACATGGTGACCTCTTTTTCCAAAAGGGGCGGCTGGACTTGTGTTGCCACTTCTCTCCATCGTTGGGCGTACTGCCTGAAATTCTCGCTAGGCTTTTTCTCTATGTTTTGTAACGTAATTCGATCGGGTGTTATATCCGTTACATGACTGTATTGCTTCATAAAAGCTTGCGCCAAGTCTCTCCATGAACTAACTTTAGCACGACTCAGTTGGTTGTACCATTTGGCTGCAGATCCGATCAAACTGTCCTGGAAGCAGTGGATTAACAGCTGATCATTGTTGACGTATCCTGTCATTCTTCGACAGAACATAGTTATATGAGCTTCAGGACAACTAGTCCCATTATATTTTTCGAATTCCGGCATTTTGAACTTAGGTGGGTGTACTAAATCAGGGACCAAACTCAGATCCTTGGCGTCAACCCCGCGATGATAGTCGATGTTCTCCATGACTCTAAATTTTTCCTCTAACCATCTACATCGGTCCTCCAGCTGTTTTGGCAAGTTCATTCTTGTTTTTTCTGTTTCTACCACGTCATCGAGGTCCGGGACCACAGGATTAGTGGGATTATCCCCGGGATTAGAACCCGAGCCCATTTGAAAATGCACTGGTACCGAGGCACTAGCCAGATATTGAGGTCTAATGGTAACCGGTACCCTTTGTGGGTACACCTCTGGTTGTGCTTGGATGTTAGTTGGGGTGAAACCTGGAGGATAAATAGGGTCATCGTGATCTTCCCCCGCATCGACTACGGGATCTTTTCCTTTGTTGTTTCCTCCAGCCAATAACTGCTTTAATTGGTTCATCACAGTGTTCTGGGATTCTAACATGTCTTGCTGGATTTTTTCCAGTCGTTCATGCATCTGATCTTGCATCTCTCGTTGCAACTGTTCTAATCTTTCCATCCTTTGATCCATTGCTTTTGTTTGGCGACGAGTACCGTAGTGATATTTGATTAGATTTTTGTTGGTTTCCAGGGTAACTGTCATAATTTAATTTTATTAGGGTCATTTTATGAAACTTACTGCATATGATGTAATGCAAATGTATGAGATGAATGCAAAAAGAGGCATTGATTCGAATTCAATTTATTAGAAAACTCAACTAGAAAGCAAATTTCTTTACATAAAATAAATTACATATACGGCCTCGCCTTTATACCCAAGGCCTTAACCTTCCTAAGAAGCCAAGCTAAATCTCGACCTCGGCTTGATTCTGACTCATATTTTAAACTCAATACATCGGCCTGAACTGCTAATGTTTGCAGATGACCAGCCACTTCTCGCACTTGAGTCACAGCTTCGCCCATAACGTAATCTCTGTCTCTAATCTGCCTTTGAGAATGATGGAATTGCTCTTGCCATTGATCATTACTCCTCTCAAGAAGCTCCATTCGTAGCTCAGAATTGTGTAATGCGCCCTCAAGCTCCTCTACCTTTTCCTTCAGTTCTTCGATCTTATTTAAGCTTGCTCTTAATTCGATCATGGAGTTGCGACTACGGTACGAGTGAAGTGACTTTTCTAGCTCTGCCACCTTGGCCTTTAATCCTGCTTTCTCATTTCGGCACTCTAACAAACTCCTTTCCAAAGCGTTTTCTCGAGCTCGAGCATCTTGAAATTTCTTTTCCCACTGATCGGCCCTATTCTTTTCCTCATTGATCTCTTGTCGCCACTGCTCTGACGTTTTGCCCAGACTGACAGTTCTCATCGACAATCGCAGCTTCTTGTAATCTGTTTTTAGACTATCCAAATCCTCTTCAGCTTTGTTCTTTCCCTTCCTTAATTTCTCGGCTTCTAGCTTGTGGATATCGATGTCTAATCCCAAATGCACTCTTTCTTCTTCTAACTGTTCTATCCTCTTTCCCAACTCAGAATTTCTTTTCTCAAAGTCTCGTTTGATGATCTCTAATTCTGACGGAACTACTTGTAGATGCTCTTCTATAGACTGAACGCAATCTTCCCTCGGCTTAGGGATGTTGTCATTGACTCTTTTACTCCACCACCCATAATATTCTGAAGTTGCCATCGCTCCTATGGTAAATATCTTCATTCGGTGAACCTGTTTCCAAGCGTTAGATATTTCTCGAGTTTTTCTCTTGTAGTTTTCATCCTTATAAGAAAACTCACATTGAGCCAGCCCTTGTGTTGCTGGTATGAACTGTCTCGATCTATATTGTCTTAATACGAGTAAAGGGGCATAACCGACAGCTCCCCAAATTCCGAGTAAAGGGACCCAGTCGAAATTACCACATCGATACAGGATCTCGTCGGGTCCCATCCAAGGAGCTTTCCATTCAACGTCGTCCTCCTGAAGATTTTGGAGAATTGTCATCCACTTCTCTTCCGTGATGTCGTCTCGTCTTGGTGTAGCAACCTGTTCCTTCAATGGGGAATAGCCTTCTGAGAAGACTCGATAAGAGACATTTTCCACCTTCCAAAAGTGACTATGGAACCACACCAATAGTAGCTGTGCGCATCCAATGAACCTTCCTTCCCCTGCTCTTCGACATGCGCTTAGAGATCTGAAGGTTTCTGCTAAGATTGCCGGGATGGGCGTGACTCCTTTACTGAGCCGATCGAACAAATCAGAGACAGCCTCATCTATGTGCCCTAAAGCTCTAGGGAAAATTACCAAACCATAGATACCTAGAGCGAAGACATCCACTCTTTTCTTCACATCAGGGTGTGCTAATACTAAATCTCGCAAGCTTTTCCAAGGAACGCATTTACTGTTTCCTTTCTGTTGGATTCGGGCAGCGACCCACTGTTCGCTCATCCCCGTAATACTCATCAATTTTTTTAATAATGTTGGGACACTAGCAGCTCTAGAGTAGGCCTTGTCAATTTGAATCTTTAGACACCGAAGCAAGGTCGTATATTCTTCCACGGTGGGCACCAAGTCCACTTTCCCAAAAGTGAAACAACTGTAAGCAGGATTCCAAAACTGGGCTAGGGCTCGGAATAAATGCTTGTCCACTTTGACACCAAGTAGGTGAGGCAAGTCCCCGTAATCACAGTAAAACATCTGCTTGGTCCCGTCGTCCCATTGATCCCATATTTCCTTCATTTCTCGCAGATCATTTTGGACTACGCTGATACGGGTGAAGTCCCATAACTCTGATACGTACCCTTCTGCAAGACTATCGCCTTTCTCTCTCCACATCGTCTCAGCCCATAATCGTACAGCTGCATTGTCTTCTACTTTATCAAGAAACCTCTTTTCCATGATAAGCTTTCTATCTATACTGAACGTGAATCGACACCTCTTTTGAAATGAAATGCCATGCAATCACAAACAAAGCAAATTAGATCTAGGATTTAAAGTAAACAATAATAAATAAAGCATCTATTCGGTAAGCACTAGGGTCTGGAATAGCTCTATCTCGGTGGGTTCTTATGGTTCGCTATGTGTGGTTTGGTTCTAAAGTAAGGGTACCTGAACCAGCAGATTCCTCGATCCTCACCCATTATAGGCTCATATGGACCGAGTTCAGTTCAGGGGAATACATTTCCCTATGGCCATGCGGAGATGAAAATCTCACGAAGACATAGGTACAGATGTATCCCGGAAGCGATTCACTATCCCATGCGGAGGTGAAAACCTCACGAAGGCGTAGTTTCTCACTCCCACTTAAAAGGTGTGACCAACGGTCATGCAATGGAATGTGCAGAAATATGCACCTAACTCTAAACAAAGCAGTAATTATAAACAAATAATAAAAGCCAAAATAAAGGCAAATGAAATGTAATAAAAGGACCGTATCTTTAAATCAAGTTTTCAATTTTTGACACAAAGACAAAAAGCAATCATCTCGTGGCTTGACTCTCTTATTTAAAATCCCCAGTGGAGTCGCCAAGCTGTTGACACCATTTTTTTGAATGAAAACGGGGTCGACTTGGATTTAAAAAAGAATGAAAACGGGAGTCGCCACCAATCCTTTTTTGACGAGGTGTGATCGGGTCACCTCAAAAAAAGTGGTTGTTTTTAATAAATGATTTAATTTTATTAAAACAACGATTTTGGTCTACGAAATTCAGAAAAATGGGTTTGGGAGTCGGTTACGCACGAGGAAGGATTAGCACCCTCGATGCACCCAAAATTGGTACCTAGTTGATTAATTAGTGTCTTAGTGTCGAAAATTGAAAATTTGAAGAGTTTAAAAAAATACGATCCTTAAAAGAAACTCTGATAACGTGAATTGAAATATAAGATTCTCTTGTTCCGAAGGAATATCATATCCAGCACGTTAGGACACGATACTCTAAACTATCGAAACCAAGATCATCTTATAGTTTAATGAAACCATACTTTGAAGATTTAAGAGGATATTTGGCTATTTAGTCGAACGAGGAATCGAAACCCAGCACGTTAGGGCACGTTTCTCGGTTTTCCAAACGCGAAATATTGCCTCATTTAGAAAAATTTTCCTTTTGATGTTTAGTGTCCATGCTTGACAAAACAACAACGAATACGACGAGGTGAGCAAAGTAAAGTGAGTAACAACAATGCAATAGGCAAAATGAAATGACAAGGCGATTATATAAACAAAGCATACAAGTAAATAAATAAAACTAACCTTTAAAAAAAAAGGACAAGCGTACACGAATAAATAAACAAACACCAAATAACAATGATGACAATAAATACAATTATGTAAAAAAATGTATACGCATGTATAATTTTAAGCCATAAAATAAGAAATGCATATAAATTATGGAATACAAAAACATAGGTAAATATATATTTAAAGAATGCATAGGTGATATACAAATATACTAACAAAATAATGATATTAAACCCTTAATAATACTACATAACATATACAGGTTAGTATTAAGTAGAATATCAACAATAAAATACTAAAAACATAAGAATAGTAACGTTAATAGAATATATTAGTATAAATAATATTGAAATTAAAATAAAATAATGATGAGAAGTAAAAAAGGGATGAAAATCGAAATAAAAAAAGGTTAGGGGGAATTTTAAAAAGAAATATATAAAAGAGAAGGACCAATTGGAACACGCTAAAACACAGGAAGGATTAAAAGTGCAAATATCCTGTCCTCTCGAAACGCAGCGTTTAGTGGGGGATCGAAATAAAAAATGCGCTGGAATTTTATGCCAATTTAAAAGGAATGAAAATCTAATCGCAAAAGTTTAGAAAAGCGGAAGGGTCATTCGCGCAATTAGACCCTTCCGCAAAAACACGCGGATCCTCCTCGTGGGTCAGGTCGGGTCGGTCCGACCCAGGGCAAAACGACGTCGTTTTATCCCCTGGGTCAATTTCGCAAAACGTCGCCGTTTTATTAACAGTATAAAAGTTAGATTTCCTTTCTTATTTTCATTTCAGCTGAGTCTTAGAAAAAAAAAAAGAGGGAGAAAGGGATTTTTCTCTCTGGGGAAGCCCAGAAACCGGCCAGGAAAGCCACCGCACGCCGTCACAGCTCCACCGCGCCGGCCACCGCACACGGTGGCCGGAAATCGCCTTAGGTAAAAAATTTCTCTCTTTTTTTTGTATTTTATTATATGCATATATAAATGAGTGTAGATCTGAAGATAAAAAGAAACGGGAAAATATTAGAGACCTTGACTTGTCTTGCCGTTGTTCTCTTCCTCTTTCTCTTTTTGCTAGTAGCGTTTCCGATTTTAGGGCGTTTAAATTTCCCCTTTTTGATGTTTGATCTATGCTACTTATGAGGTTTTAGCTTTGGTATATTGGTTGTTGAAATCTTTTTTTTGGGATTTTTCGAATTTTACACTGCTCAGTCCAGAGAAAAGAAAAAAAAACCCCTTCTCTACATTCGGATCTGGCCTTTATAGCCATTTCTATACAACACATTTTTTAAAATTCTGGCCATTGCTCCTTGTCGCCTGCTCTGTCTTGGTGTCTGTTTCATTTGCAGGGTATGGAGGGCCAGACGCGTGCGCGGAGAGCATGGGCTGGAGGCGTGGGAGGCGAGGAGGCCACGTAAGGCATGCGGCGGCCAGCTAGGTTTTTTTTGCTGAAACAAATTTTAATTTACTGGGCTTTGGGCTGTAATTTTTGGGTTATTTTCATTTGTTTTGGGTCTTTAGGCCTAGGTCAAAATTGACCTGTTACATTTATGATTACCCATTTCTACAATGTTATCTTCGATTATTAAACTAGTATTATTTTTTAATCTTCTTGAGGGCTAGTATTATTTTTTTATCTTCCTGAGGGTGTAGTGGCCTTTACTATTACTCCAACACTTGTTGATTTACTTTTCATTTGTTCAATATATTAAACCTTTAATATCTCTGATTAAATTTAACTCAACTGGCCTAAATATTATATATCACCAATATAAGAAGACATATATAACATAATAACCAATACTATTTAATCTAATTTAGCTTCGCAACTTCTAAAACTCAATGAAAGCTACAATTTCTCATATTGAATATCATAGATGATGATTCTCCTTGACCGTCATCGCTTAACTAGTCATCTCTCACTAGCTAGTGCTATTGCCCTTCCTCCAACATTCTCGATAAATAACATTGGTCGATAAAATTCTACTGACATCGATGATTCTGCCATGATCATTTAATATAACAAGCGATGCTTGTCTCTATTGAAAGCACAGTTGCTTATGCTATTGCTTCTTTCAATAACTCACAAAAGGCTTGTACCCTTCTACATACACTTTATACCAACAAAAATCATACAAGAATCTATACTCTCCATCACCAAGGGCGGCATAAGGGGGTTGAGGTCACTCCTAAAATGGAAATGATGATACTTTATATTTTATAATATTATAAACTAGTAAATATATTTTGTTCTCCAAAATGATAAATTTGTAATTTAATTCTTTAAAAATTATAAAGATATAAATTAATATAATGATGAAATTACATTTTAACTCTCATAAAAATATATAATTTAATTCTGACCTCCTCAAAAATAATTTTTTACTTCGTCCCTCTCCATCATCAACTCAAACAAATTACCAAAAGATCAATGGTATGGTTAAATGTTTGCATGAGATCAGAACGATGAAAATGAAGTTGTTGGCTCGCCAATTTCTTTAAAAGAGTTGGAGTAAAAATCGTCCGTGGTCTTTGATATGATTTTCATGAAATATCTATTTCAAGTCGTGTCAGTAATAACCTAAATTAAAGTTTTCGCTTCTACTTATTAAAAAAAATTGACTGAGTCTTAACTTAATTGGCATGGATATTGTTATCAATGCAGAAGGATTTGGATTCGAGTGCACTGAAGCACGTTATCTTCCTATTTATAAGTGGAGAGAAGTTATGAATAGTTATAAGCATTATATATATAAAAAAAAGAAGCGAATATGAGTTTATAATGATATTATTAAAAAAATTCTATCATTTCAATGGAGTGGACCCTGCGGAGGCAAAGAGAATATAAAGAACATGCTGTAGCCAAGATATGTGTTGACTTTTCTATAGTTAATGAAAGGTTAGGCTTAAACATTATATATGGACCATCCAATGTACATTTCTTTATGTATTTTTCCAGCTGAATGGAATCCCCCAACTGATATGGAGGCTCTCACATGCCAATGTTTCTTAAAATCTTCCCATTCTAAGGGCTTTTAAATACCAAAGTCCTCACACATTTCTTTAGGGTTACACTGTGTCCCAATTTGTACTATAATGTCAAGTGTTAGACCCAAAAATGTTTGTTATTTCATCCTTATTTTGATCATCTCTCAAGAAATAGCAGTGTATGATAGTGTTGAAGGAAGGGCTTTGAAGAGTGAATGGTGCAACAAATGCTCAACCCAACCACATCAAACCGTTGGTTCACGCCAACATCAGCTAACTCTCTTTTTTTCTTTTTTCTTTGGGCACCCAAAATTTGATTATAGTCTATGCATACGTAATTAAGTTTTTGAAAAAAATTGATTTTTCCTTTCTTATTCTATTAAAATTAGATAAACCCCTAAACCCTGTTCATCCTCTACAGTTATCTCCATATACAACCATTTTTCTAAACAAAGTTGTAAATTTGTTTTAGGGTTTAGGAAAAATTTCCTTTTTTTTTTCTCTTTCATGTATTGAAGGAAGCCAATTTCTGATTTGGTGGCTATTGTAATTTTATATCTTTTATATACATATTATAAGAGACAAAAGAACCCGACTGTCGTTTTATTACACTTTTCAAAGTCTTCAAATTAGTGAGGGAATCTAAGATATGAATGGTAGTAATAAATGTATTAATCCCTAAAAAGTATCGCCTATACCTAATGTCCTTTGCGATTAAATGAAAGCATAAACTACCATTAATTATTATTAATATCTCTCCACAGGCTAAAAAGAATAACACATCAAATTTATTATTTTAGGTGGATTCGATTCAAGAATCAATTTTTTTTTAAAAAATTCAAGTTAAACAAATTAAATTATTCGAGTTAATTTAAATAAGTAATACAAGTTTCGAGTTGAATTTTACAATGTGAATATTAGATTGGTGTAAATACCCTTTTAGTCCATGTCAAATTTGAAAATAAGCAAATTAGTCTCTCTCTCAACAAAAATTACAAAAAGAAAAAATCAAAATATTTGTAAAATTTTCAAAATTTATATTTTCTAAAAAATTATAAAATTTAAAAAAAAAATCTAAAAAAATATAAAGTAAGATAAAAAATTAAAAAAAAATATAAAGTAAGATAAAAAATTTAAAAAAAAATTTGTGCTCTAACATGAAATTGGTTATACTGTAACAAGATTTTAATTTGACATGTTTAATTTTTTAATTTAACTCAAACAATTTCACTCGATTCGACTCGACTCGATTTGAAAAAGTTTTAAATAAAGTTAGGATGATAAAATAAAACTCGTCAACTCAATTAACTCAAAATCTTTTACACAATTCAACCGAACGCTCACCCTTTTATTTAAGTTTAAAGCCATTTTTTGTAATTAATTCTAACTTAAATCCTCACTTACCATATTTTATTTTAATTTTAGAATTTTTCCTATGCTGGATATGTAGCTGGGATGATATGCTAAAAAAAGTTCCCCTCTCATCAGTTTGTCTTCTTCATAAAAAAGAAAAAGAACAATCCTAGTTCTGTTTCTCTAACTTCAACGGTTGATTTTTCAACATATGCTGAAAAAAAAGAGAGTATATGTACATTTTTTTTTAATTTATTGATCTATATTGTTTTTGAAGAGAGAAAGAAAAATGCGTTCTACAGAGCATGCTTTCACTGTCGTGTTAGTGAAAACGCATCCTACAAGGTATACTTTCAGCCACATCAACTAAAAACTAATAATTCAACTCTTTTGGTCATATGGTTAAATGTTAGTGTTTTTATCTTTGAGTCACGGGTTTGATTCCTCTCTTTCATTTGTATTTTTTATTTCATGTTGTTTTAAGTTATTTTTTTTAATTAACATTTCTGAAACATTAGCTCTTTTGGTTAGATAATTGTGATTTCATCTTTAAGTCTTAAGTTTGATTCTTTTTATAAGCATTTTAATATATATTTTTTATTTTATATTACAAAAACTCGAGACTCGAGGATAAAAGTACTAACATTTAACCATCTAACCAAAAGAGCTAAGTTGACGCGGCTGAAAGCACGCCCTATAGGACGCATTTTCCTTTCTCTCTCCGAAAACAAATAATTAGTAAATTAATAGTTATAGCATGTGCATGGAAACCACAAATTTAAAATACACATGTGTGTTTAAAAATAACATTTAATAAATAATGGATCATAGAATTTGAAACTAATAAAATAAATTAGTTTAAATTGTTAGTAAAATTAAATTTAAATAGATAAGAATATTAATTATTTTCGGCTGATATTACCTAATGAAATGAATATCCTTTTAGGAGGAGAATGAAGGAATTATTTGGGATTGAATTGAAATCGGTATAAGATCCTTCAAGTTGTAGGCGTTATTGTCTCAAACACTGATTGATGATTGAGGCCTCAATAAGAATCTTTTTGATTTATCTGATTCGACGGCCTAAAAGTTTTGTCCCCATCACTACTTTTCTTACATGAAAAATAATGTCTTTTATTCAATCTCTCTGCTTTTTGTGCAACTCTTAAGGAATGATTTTATGGGGACGTGCATGACTTCACCTTACGTCCTAAATCAACTCTCATTTACCTTCTCTCTTTTTTTTTTCATTCCGTACTTATATCACAATTATATTGTTCTTTTAAAATTTTTTGGATAATTTATTACATTATTTGGCCACATTTATTTCGCTAGAAATAGAAAAGGTCCTCCAATTTTAAAAATATAATTTATTTTAGTCCTTCATTATTTTTCAATTTTTTTAATTATTAAAATTGTGTTGTTTGTTAAATCACCTTAAAATAGATGGAAAAATTAATTTTTGCTAACTTTGTTGATGTGACATACATATAGATTACCATGTAGATGCCACGTAAGCAATTAATTATTTTTAAATTTTTTAAAAATTAAAAATAATTAAAATTATATAAAAATATTTTTTAATTTTTTTAAATTTTAATTAATTAATTGCTAACGTTGCATACAATGGTGATCCACATGTATGCCGTGTCAACAAAGTTAATTAACGTTATTTTTTTCATCTATTTTAAGGTAATTTGACAAACAATACAAGTTTAAGGTTAAAAGAGACAAAAATTAAATGGATCACTAAAATGACTTTTTTTTTATAAAATTAGAGGGTCAAAAAAATTATTATGCCAACACAATAACAAAACTAAATATATTCACTTTTTAAAGAAAAGTTTATATGTATGGGGAAAACCAAATAGGATGGGGAAGTTACCTCCGCATTGTTTTCCTCAAATGAAGCAAAGTGACAAAGAATTTCTCGGAAAAGGTCTCAAATGATGAAATAAAAACTACACTTTTTGATATGGCAACTTTAAAAGTTCCTGGAAGTGATGGTTATCATGTGTTTTTCTTTTAGAATCAATGGGATAATATTGGGAGTGCAATCTGTGAGTGGGTCGAAAGGGTGTTCAATGGAAAACCTATAGACCAAGGACTAAATAATACACTCCTTATACTTATTCCAAAAACGGCACAACCTGAAGAAATCTCCCAATTTCGACCTATTAGTCTATGCACTATTCTTTATAAGTTGGTGATGAAAATTATAGCTAACAGATTTAAGGTTGTGTTTTCCAAAATAATTGCACAAAAGCAGGTTGGATTCATCGTTGGGAGAAACATCTCGGATAATATCATCATTGCATAAAAAGTTGTTCATTCTATGTTGATGGGGGACAAAAAGTGGATGGCAGTTAAAATCAGTTTAGAAAAAAATATGATAGAGTTAGATGGGATTTTATTGATAGTTCTATTCAAGCAGTCGATATTCCAGATTATCTACGGAAAGCAATCATGTCCGCTATATCAACATCTACTATGCAAATCCTGTGGAATGGGGTATCCACTAAGAAGTTTCGACCCGCGAGAGGAGTAAGACAAGGATGCCCGTTGTCACCTTACTTGTTTGTGCTATACATTGAGTGGTTAGGGCACAACATTAAGTCAGCCATAAATTTCGGGAATGGAGTCCTATTAATCTATCAAGAACATGACCGACCTTATCACACCTATTTTTGAAGATGATTTGGTGCTCTTTTTAAAACCAAATATAAATCATGGCTTGCTACTAAAAAACATTATTGATCAATTTTGTAGTTTTTCAAGGCATCATGTTCATGCTAGGAAAGCCAACATGTTCTTCTCTAGAGGAGTGGAAGACAACCTAAACGATAGAATAAACAGGTTGCTGGGCTTTCAGAAAGTTCAAGATCTGGAAAAGTATCTTGGAATTCCACTATTACACAAAAGAAATACTAATTTTATAGTGCAGTTTGTGGTTGAGAAGGTACGTTCTAAGATATGTAATTAGGATGCGAAACAACTCTCTAGGCAAGAAGATTCACCCTTACACGATCAGTTCTCCTATCTATTCCAAACTATTTCATGCAATCCATGCGGATTCTTAAAGGAGTGTGTGAAGAAACCGAACGTTTGGCAAGGCAATTCATTTGGGGATCTACCACTAGAGGACAAAAAATGACTTTAGTTAATTGGGGGTCAATATGTCAACCACAAGCACAAGAAGGATTGGGTCTCCGACAATTAGAAGATCAAAATGCCTTTTTTATTTATTAAAATTGGGTTTCAAACTCATTTCCAATAAGGATGCGCTATGGGTTCAGATTGTGCGATCAAAGTATAGGATAAAAGAGACAATTCCTGAAAGCATTACAAGGGAAACTGTTCAACAGTGTTGAGAGTAATGGTGAAGGTTGGCCTCTGTTGAAAGAAAACCTCTGTTGGACTGTTGGAACGGGAACGAAGATTCGATGTTAGGAAGATGCTTGGGTGCCAAATATAGGACCATAATACTACGTGTACCTACCATGGACAGACCAGTAATGGATTGTAAACTTAAGGATATGGTGTCGAAGGAAGGAGAAGGGAATCTTGAAGCATTCAAGACAAAACTGCCAGAAGAAATCGTCAGAAGGATTGCAAGTTTACCGCCCCCAATCCTTTAGCAGGATCGGACAAAGTCTTTTGGATAAGAACTTCAAATGGAAGCTTCTCGATTAAAAGCATTTATCAAATGCTAAAAGAAGATACATAGAATGTATGAGACAATAAGTGGAAGACCATAGAGATATGTCAAGGACCACATCGTATACGGTTTTTTCTATTGCTTATTTATAGGCAACGGTTGCTTACTAACCTTAAGTGCTTGTGAAGGGGAATTGGCCAAAATGCTTCTTGTCTAGTATGCAATAATACAAAAGATATCTTGCATGTCCTTAGGGATTGTCAGGTTGCTAAAGAAGTTTGGCTGAACATGGTGCCCAAATATTGTCAATTGTCAATCACACTTCTTCTCAGGGAATCTCTTAGAGTGGGTTAGGCAAAATTTAGGAAATCGGGAACGAGTGCCAAGAGCTGAAGTCCCTGGGCTATTCTCTTTGGCTTGATAGCATGACGCCTATGAAAAAACATGAATTTATTTATTTTCGAAGGAATTCCATGGAGTTGTATGGAAACCATTAAGATATCAATTAGTTGGGCAAAGCACCGTATTGATACTCAAAGGTGAAACCCATATAGAGAACGTAATTTAGATTATGTAGGAACTTAGGAGAAGTATTAACTTATTAAGGTAGCAATAATCTATTTTTAGAAATATTTAGTCATGAAAATTTTACACAGACGAAGTGAAGTTTATATATTCTAATTTATAAATGAAACTATGATCTAATATTATTTTCAACCTAATTAATTTCACACAAGTTTTAATCGCACCAAACAGTACATGAATTAAATTAAAAAGTATATATAAAATTACATATATGAAGTAATATTGTTGTTTAATGTATTAGATAATTTTGTTTGATGTATAAGATATTTTTTTCTTGTTTATTTTGTATTTGTTGAATTCTGTATCTTTATTCGTAAAGTTTATTTATGAATAATTTATATTTTTTGACTTAAGAGTAATAAAAAATTCCTTAGTAAAAAAAAATTAACATCAGGCCTCAAAATTGTAATTAATATAATATATCATTATCAATTTTATATTTCTTAATATGACAATCAAATATAATTACAAGATCTTTAAAAATATATATATATATATATAATCATGTATAATATATATTATAAAAGAAGGTACGAAAGTAAAAATTGAAACTTTAAGTTTCAAAATACTTCATTTTTTCTAATTATGTTTAAAGTGGATCTTATTTTTAAATTAAGTTTTAAATATTATTTTATTTTCATAATAATTATAATAAAATTTTCAATAATAAACAATTTTAAATAAGTAATTTCTATTTATTTGATTGAAACCAGGGTATCCACCATCGGCAACAATCTATTTTTAATGTCTAATACTATACTTTTATGGAAATACATAATTGCTTTAAAAAAAATTAAAAAAACTTTATTAAAACTTTTAAGATAGTTTAACATGCATATTTTAAAACAATTTTTTTAATTTTCAAATTTATAAATGTTTAAAAATGAGTAAAATATGTTAAAACATATTGCAATTTATTAATTAAACATATATAAAAATTAAATATATCTTTATTGTACTTTAATTAAATAAAAAAACGTTTAAAACTTCATTTAAGTGAAAATTTGTAATTTTTAAGATTTTGTATTCATTTAAGAATTTTCAAAATTATTAAATATATTTTAATTTATAAATACAAATCAACCCGTGCATCACACGGGATAAAATACTAGTTTTTTAATATAAATGAGCTGTAAGTAAAGGATGAGTAGGATTACGTAAAAGTTCTATGGGAGCTCTTGTACTAGAGTTAGATTGTATTTTGTCCTCTCTATTCAAAGAAATGACAAAATTAATCACTATATGTTAAATTAAATAGCAAATTTGTTATTTTGTTATAGATTCCATCCATTTTTACGGCTAAGTATTGATGGTTGGCAAAGCAACCAGACACTGGCACGTGGCATGCTACGTCCGTGCTAATGTAGCAATATTTAGAAAAGTTAAAAATTAAAAAAATTATAACTATTTAAAAAAATCACATCTAGGATAAATCTGGACAAATAATTTTTTGCATAATTATAAAAATTAAAAATATAAAAAAATATTTAAAAATTATTAAGAATTATAAGAAATTATAAATAATGATTATTTTCTAAAAATATTAAAAACTATAAAAAACTATATATTTATACGCATGTAATACATATATATTATTAATCGAGTTTATATTTTTAGTTAATCAAGTTGATAGTCATATTTTATTATTTTTTATAATTCTTAATATTCTTTTATTAGTTCTTATAACTGAAATATATACACATATAAAATAGTAATCTTTCATCTTAATTTTTTTATTAATTTTCAAAACTTTAATGGTTATTTATAATTTTTTATGATTCTTAATTTTTTTTATAATTTATATAATTATTTAAGAAATCGTTTTAGAATAAATTAGGACAAATAATTGTTCAGGTTCATTTGAACCTAGACAATATTTTTCTAAGCTCATTATGATCGTTGTTTCTAATACTGCTTAAAAATAATAATATTTTTTTATAATTTTTAATAATATTTTGATAATTTTCTAAGCTCATTTTTAATGTGATTTTTAAAATAATTATTAAAAAAGTTATTTATATTTGGATTTTAAATTTTTTTTAAATATTTACTGGCATAGTAAAATATCACATTAGCATGAAGTACATGTGGCACATCATATGTCTTTGTTTGGTTGTTCCATTATCCATGTCATAAGTTAACAGTAGAAACTGATTGAATTTTTAATAAAAGACCCATTTTGTTCATTGATCTAACGTATATGGACTAATTTACCTATTTTTTTTATCATAAGAGGCAAAATGTAATCTGGCTCCTTATACAAGAGTTTTCATAATACTTCCACTTAATCCTACTTATCTTTTAATTCCACATCACTTATATAAAAAATTTGAAAAAAAAATCAAATCACGTCACTTATACAAAAAATTTGAAAAAAAAAATTTCAAATCATTATTTAATAAAATAGATGAATAAAATTTTTACCAAAAGAATTAATTTATATTTTTTCTAACATCTAAAAATTAATTTATCTATTTTTAATTATAAAAGATAAAATACAGTCTATCACCTACTTTTAGTCACTATATTCCTTCTTGTGAAAATTTGAAAATTATTGTCTCAATTTCTGTTCTTAGCCATGAGGAACTACATTGTTGTTATGTTGTTTCACCAATTTACCCTACCAATGTTCGATTTCCCGAAATGCCCTAACTGAACTTCCAGACAAGACGAGGACACAACAATTGAACCAAAAGACTGAGACGACGACCTAGAATGACGAGCCCCTTCCGGTGCGGTCAGGCTCGTACCCCAAAGCCCCACTGCATTTCCATTTTGGCACTCACTCAACAACCCCGATGGCTCCTAGCTGGCAACCTGCTGTTCGGTGTAAGGACAAGTTAATGTGCATATCACTTCAGGACTGCCATTGTCGGCCCTATTACTTATTGTTTTATTTAGTTTTTCAAAACCTAAAGTCTTGGAATTTCCCCCGTGGAACTTTATTTGGTCCGACTTATCTTTAAATTCTGTTACACGAAAAATATTAATTTTAATATAATAATTTGCACATACATGCTTATCAAATTTAATTTATTTTATCATTACTTAATTTAAATATTTTAATTAAATTATTATCATAAATTTTAAAATTATTAATTTTTTTTCAAATTTAAAATCATTACAATGCTTTTTCAGTATAACTAATTTTATGAAAACAAAAGTATAAAAATTAAATTGTGTGGGTAAAAATAAAAATAAAAATACAAAGAGATTCTTTGAAAAAAATATGAAAATTAAAATTTTAATACATGAAGTATGAGCAAAAAGTGCAAACAATGTCAGTATTATTTATAAAGAAAAAAAAAGGAATAATAGGGTTTAAATTCGTATTATTTATGTATTAAAATTTTTTAATTATTTCTCCAATTTAGTTGCGTTTTTATATTATTATTTATTGAGGTGTTAGATATAAATATAAATAATGATTTAGTACACCTAAAAATAAAAATAAAATTTTACTATTTATCTTTAAATTATATTTTAAAAATAATAAAATAAGTGACAAAATCTTAACCCGCTCGAGGAATAAAAACATTTCAATAATTACTGAACATGGTATTATATTTTTATAATATTTTGTATTTAATACGGTGAACTCCACAAAACAATATATCGTCCGTTCTCTCGAGAATCTAATTGGAATCAGCTAAACGATGACGTTTCGAGACATGATTGCAATGGACAAACTAGTAATTTGGAATCTCTTTTATTTTATTTTATTTTTTTCAGGTGTGCTTTTGTTTTAAGCTTTATATATTTTCTTGACCTTAAAATTCAGGAAAACAAATTCCCTAAAAAATCGCCCCTCAAAGAACAGTTTCAGATGATTTTCTTCTTTGCTGGAAAATGGAGTCTAAAACCCTAACGATCATCAAAGCTCGAAAACAGCTGGTCTTCATGTTCAACTCTCTCCGGTAACTCTTTTTTTTTTTAATGACTTTCTCAAACCTTCCTTCCCATATGCTCGCGCTTTCTATCTTCCCAAGCACATCCGATTTCAGTTCTCTTTTCTGTTGCGTTGCTTACTTCTTTGACAACTTCGATTACTATATCTGTTTCTCTTTGAAAAGCTTTTTGAACTTCCGATTGCTTATTTGGTTAAAAAAGAACCTACTATCTACCTTTAGCGGATGCTTTCTTTTTCTTAAAAAAAATCATCTCAAACATGTTGTTATGGTGATCAAGACTTCGATTTAAGCTACTTTAAATAGTATTAAAAGCTTTTTTTTATGCATAAAATCTTTCAATTTCTTCCCAATCTTCGTTTTGTTAACTTTTCTGAACTTGTAATAAGCTGAACAAGGTAAAAATTGCTGCTGCAAATGCTTTTGTTATGTTCTACTTTTTTAAATTAAATTACTAAGTATAGAACTTTATATATATATTAGGCATGTTGCTGTGGGGGCGTACTTTCTGTTTATTAGACTTTTTAAACTTTAAAAAGAATCTTCAGCTAGAATCAATGCTGAAGAAATAGTTTAAAATGAATGAAAACTGCTCTAAGCACGTCTCTTTCTATTATTTAGTTAGTTAAGAATTAATTTATATGGGTTTTGTGAAAAATGTCTGAAAACGAAGAAAATTGAGGCCGTTATTTGTTTTTCCAATCATTTTTAGCTGAAGAACAAAAGGGGAGATAATTCATTTGATTTCAGCTGACTTGTTTTTTTAGCTGTTAATAAACTATTTTCCTTTTTCACGAAGCATTTTACTTTGGTGGCTTGTTTTCAGGGGGATGATACAACCAGTTAAAGCATTCCAGTTCTTCTTAGTTCTGTCTTGTACCCTTTTTTGCTTAATTACATGTGAACCATGTGCTGTGAATGGGATGCCAAAAAGAGACGAATATGAGGGATGTGAGTACTATGGAGATGCTCACCATGTTGGTTTTCAAGAAACTATAATTGACTCTACACATTCGCAGTCTGATATGGGAACTTCTACAACTCGTTTAAGTGTTGAGAGGGTATGCAGTGATTCTCATTCCTTCTGTTTCCCTTCTACATTGCCTGGGTTTTTGACCGAAGAGAGTACACTTGAAGTAGGTGGTTTAGAAGTTTCTAGGAGTCAGTCTGATAGTGCTTCATCTTTTGCAGAACAAAGTAACCTTAGGGTGCAGGCAAGTAACAGAAGTTGGTTATCTGACCATAGTATGTTTAAATTATTAAATGGCCGGACAGTTTCGTGTTCTGTATATTCAAGAGCTGGCATCCATGAGTTTTCATCAATTAATACTGGTGGTGCTAATCAAAATGATATTTCTTGTAAAGGACCTTTACTAAGTCAGAAGAGTACGAGTGTTAGGATGAAAAATAACAAAGAGGTGACCAAATTAAATTCTTTTGATGGTTTATCTTCACCTAATGTAGAGATAAATCCTCCTATAATGGATTGGGGACACAAATATTTATTTTTACCATCAGTGGCTTATTTGACAGTAGCAAATACATGCAATGACAGCATTTTGCACATTCATGAACCATTCAGTACCAATATACAGTTCTATCCCTGCAATTTTAGTGAGGTTTTGCTTGGACCTGGTGAAGTAGCTTCAATATGTTTTGTCTTTTTACCTAGATGGGTGGGCTTGTCATCAGCTCACCTTATCTTGCAGACAAGCTCTGGTGGTTTCCTGGTTCAAGCTAGGGGGTTTGCTGTTGAGTCCCCATATGAGATTCAGCCATTAGTAAACCTGGATATTCCTTCTAGTAGGCAGTTGAGTAAGAATTTGTCTTTGTTCAATCCTTTCGATGAAACCCTCTATGTGGAAGAAATAACTTCATGGATATCAGTTTCTCTTGGGAACTCTGCCCATCATACTGAAGCAGTTTGTAGTGTAGAAAACTTCAAGGGCTATAATGGGCAAAGCTTACTCGGTGCTGAGGATTGGTTGGTCATGAACAGTGATAAATATGGTTTTCCAATTATGGCTATGAGGCCGAGCAGGAAGTGGGAGATTAATCCTCTAAGCCGTGAGACCATTGTAGAGATTGATTTATCTCCTGAATCAGAAGGAAAAGTTTTTGGTGCTTTTTGCATGCAGTTGCAGAGGTCTTCACAAGACTCGTCTGATATAATTATGGTTCCTCTTGAAGTTGAATTGGGTAGCAAAGCATCCTATATTGACCATGCAAGTTCTCTTTCAGTTTCTCTTGATGGTCTGGTGCCAAATGATGGCAGTGGAACTGTTTTTGTGGTCATCTCTTTGAAAAATTCTGCTCCTTATGTGCTGAGTATTGTCAAGATTGATGAAGTTGCAGATGCTAAGGTTTTCCATATCAAGTATGTGGAAGGGTTGCTGCTCTACCCTGGTGCTGTTACCCGGGTTGCTGTGATTGCTTGCACTAAACTATCAAGTGAGGTTCATGATTCTTCTTTTGAAGTATCCAACATGATCAACAGTTGTAAATTGCTGTTAATGACAAATGAATCTATTAGCCCTCAGATTGAAGTTTCTTGTGAGGAAATAATCCATGTTTGTGTGGAACATCAGGAAAATTTGTCCATGGCTTATGAACATCAGTCTGAAATTGTTAAATCTGGCAACACAAGCACAGGAACCTTGAGGGCTGGCATGCAACTGGCATCAGGGGCCAAGGTTTGCTTATTTTAGTTACAACGACAGAATTTGAACCATCAAAATTGTTTCCTTTCCTTTTATATTTTTATTATTCTGGTGATTGATGCTCCTTTCCTCTTTTACTCATTCATACTCTTACCTATCTTGCATGTGTTATAGAACCCTTAATCTTGTAAAGCTTCATGACAATAGTGCTTCTTGGTTAGTAATATAAATAAGGTCATAATACTACTACCTACCCATTATGTGAGGATTGCTCCTTGCGTCATTGGAATAGTTTCTTGTTTGTATATTTTCATTATCATGCATGAAAACATCTCTCCCCCCCCCCCACAAAAAAAAAAACCTTTCTTTTTACTTCCCTTTCTTGGTTCATATTTTCATACATAGATACCATCTTACTCGCTTGTAACAAAATTAGCATTAAGCTTTCATTCTTCGAAGTCTAATTACTAGATGTATGTTCATTATATGCTAAGAAGGTCTTGTGACTATATGTAGGTGTTACAGACAGCTGAAGTGGATGAATTGATACTTGGAAACTGGAAATCTCAAGGTGCTTCAGGTGGCATGTCAGTGCTTGATGATCAAGAGGTTCTGTTTCCAATGGTTCAAGTTGGAAGTCACTGCTCCAAGTGGATCACTGTGAAAAATCCTAGCATGCAGCCTGTTGTAATGCAACTCATTCTTAACTCAGGAGAAATTATTGATGAATGTATGAGCCAAGATATTTTTGTGAAGCCCCCTTCTGGTAACTTGGTTCACAATTCATCTACTATTCCTATGAGAGCTGGGTTCTCCTTAGGAGAGAGTGCACAGACAGAGGCCTATATTCATCCTAATGGTAGAGCATCTTTTGGGCCGATATTATTTCACCCTTCGAATCGTTGTGGGTGGACAAGTTCAGCACTGATAAGGAACAACCTTTCTGGTGTTGAGTGGTTATCTTTGAGGGGATATGGAGGGTCTATTTCTCTAGTCCTGTTCGAGGGTTCAGAACCCATCCAGGGTGTAGAATTTATCCTTAACTTGCCAACTTCCCTAAATATCTCTCCTCTACAAATGCTTTTTCACATGGAAGAGACTAGTTATGCATGTTCTCAGCCGTTTTCAAAAGAGCTTTATGCCAAGAATACTGGAGACTTGCCACTTGAGATAAAAAGCATTGAAGTTTCAGGGAGGAAGTGTGTAGGTTATGGTTTTATGGTGCATAGTTGTGAAGGTTTCTCTCTTGAACCTGGAGAGTCAACAAAGCTTCTGATATCATACCAGCCAGATTTTTCAGCAGGTATGGTACATAGGGATCTTGAACTGGCTTTGGCTACAGGCATTTTTGTCATACCCATGAAGGCAACTCTCCCTCTGCATATGCTTAATCTTTGTAAGAAATCAGCGTTCTGGATGCGGCTAAAGAAACTCTCTATCGCAATTCTTCTTTCTGCTTCTTTATTGTTTCTCTTATTCTGTTTCGTTTTTCACCAAGCAATGATCTTGGGTTCTCAAGATTGCTTTTACAAGAGTGAGAAGAACCCGATCAGTACAACCCGGACTGGAGGAAAATGTTCTCGTGATCAGAGAAATGGTAGGTTCTCTATGTCAGCTGAAGTTGACAGTTTGTTAAGTTCAGTTGAGGGTGCTAAATCTTTGAAGGAGGCATCTAATGGTAGATTCCCAAATGATCATGTTAGGAATAAGGAAGAGAGGTTTACTAATCGAAATGCAAAACTAACTCCTGAGAATGACAGGGAAGTTAACAGTTTCTTAGATCCCCAGAGGGAAATTTCATTGCCATCTTTGCCCTCAAAATCTGCGGGGGCTGTAAATCCTGATACAAAGGAAGCATCACAAACTGGTAACCTTACTATCCGGATTGGGAAAGATAAAGGAAGAAGGCGAAGGAAAAGGAAAGGTGGGTTTAAAGAATTGATTGAAGTTTCAAGTAGTCAAAGTGGAAATTCTACACCTTCATCCCCTCACTCCCCCACATCTGTAACATCCAATCGCACATGGCCACTCTCCCCCGATGTGGAGCAACCCATTGAATCTAGAAATCCTTTTACACATTTGGCTAACCAAATCCGCGAGAAAGGTAAAGTTCCTCAACCTATTTCAAAAGCAAATGTGTTGGGACCTAAGGTTTCTGTGGAACATGTCAGCAACAACTGGTATTCTTCACAAGAGCAGCCTAGAATACCAAGGCAAAATGTTTCACAACCTGTTCTCTCGTACTCTGCTACTTTTCCTTGTGCTAGTAGGGCGACCACCAGTACACGGAGCTCCTCTTCTCCTTTGGCTTCAATGTCTGTTATTGCTCCTTGTGCTCGAGCTCCAGGGTCCAAACTCTCTGACCAGAAAATCATAAAAGCAGAAAGGAAGGGTAGAATGGGAGATGAATATACTTACGACATTTGGGGTGACCATTTTTCTGGACTCCATTTGAATGGTAGTTCAAGGGATGTTGTTGCAATGAATTCCAGCACTACAGAAAATAACTCCGATAGTTTCTTTGTAAGGGGTCCACAAACCCTCATGGAAAAATCTCAACCTAGATCTGTAAGTTCTTTCAGTCGAGATGGGTAATGATAAATTATTAGATTATTAGATAACTCTTGCATGTCTCGCATCACTACAAGTACTTTCTTTTCTGTTAGAAAGGTCTATTGCTCTGAATAGTCGTCCATATGTGGTTGCATGCATGCATACACAAGTACATACATACGTACATACATCAGTTCATACGCATACATTCGTTTGCATGCATGCATGTTCATACAGATTTACCTTGTGTTATCAGTTGTTTTCAGTCTAGTCTATTACGGATTCCTCGCTCCTCTAAGTTCACATATGCATGCATTATACATACATTTCCATGTGTTCAGACATAGCATAATTTAGTTTAAGATTCATTTCTGATTTGAAGGTCTTATCAACTTTCAAGAATGATCTACTGAACATAAAAAGGAAAGAAAAGGGATTTTGTTTTGACCAATTAATCTAGTTGTCATCTTTGAAAGATTGGTGTGGAAAATATGATCCCATCATGTTAAAACGGATATATTTGAACTTTGTCTATATCTTTTCTTCTTATATCTGAAATATCGTACTTTATTGTATCCGATGGAACCTGCTTAACTAAAAGAGAACTCATCAGTTAATGACAGAAACGTGTTTATCTGAAAGGTTTCCATCTCTTATGTAACATTCAATTGATCAATATTAAAATATCATTCATGTTATATGTCCCATATCCAAGTATGGTCTTATATGGATTCGGAGCAAGTACTGTAAACTGTCGGGGTATATGCATGTATATGTTTAACATAAATGTTCAAAAAAATTTCAACTTTCGTTATATACCGAATAAAATCATATTTCATACCAATATTTGTTGGAAACATTTTTTGTGGGAAGTTAAAAGTTTTTATTTATCCGAGGAAAATTTTGCCACCTATAAACATGAAGAAAAAGTCGCCTACTCCCTAATCACATCTAAACCCCGTTCTATACAAGAGCTATTGCCATATAAATCTGCCTAGCCTTCTAGTTGTAAGATCCAACTTAGCTGTCGTCACTCTTTTAATTGTAAAATCAAACAATCTGCCTATCCTTTTTGCCATGCAACTGCTTGTTTTTCTCCTGCCATATAAAGCAATTGATAAAATCATCCCATGTCAAAACAGACAACTTTAAATGATTTCACTTTGCTAGCAGCAGCAACCGATCAACCTTATCTTGGCATGAACGCTGAACAGTAGAGTAGCAAGCAACATGATTTCAATATACTTCCCAAAGCAGGTTCGACCAAGAACAGGCCGCAAAAATAAGTTCACTAATTTCAGGAATTTGAGAGTCTAGAGAATATTTGTTGGGAAATGATCAAAGCATAGCCAACCAAGAAACTAAGAACTGCTTAGGAATAAATTTTGAAGTAACGAATATTTTAGAGAAAAACCATGAGTCGCATAAACAAGATAAGTTCTAATGAAGTCAAAATAATAGATTCCTTGGTGAAGTTCTTTTTTTTTTTTTTGAAAAGAAAAAAATTTAAGTGAAAAATAAATGAGGTATTTACTGTACAAGCCCATTTTTACCCGGGCCCGTACCAACAAAAACAAACCAAACCAAGACAACCTGTTTACAAACTTTAACCCAACAAGCAAACCCAAAGCAAAAAAAACCCAATTACCCAAACCTTAAACCAAACCCAATTACAACCCAAACCCAATCAGCCCAATTATCAAAACCCTAGCAGCCCACTAAGCCCAAAACATGAAACCCTAGTCTCTGCCTCTAGCGCCGCGCCCCTAACCTAAGCCACCTGCCCTCTGCTCCACCTGCTCTCTGTCACCACCACCGCAGCACGTCTCCAACCTGCAAACAATAAAAGCAGAAACAGACAAAAGAAAGGAGATAGATTTTTCTTTTCATTTTTCGGTTATAAAGCCGAAACAGATTGTTGTAATACAGGGGGATTTTTCTTTTCTTGTCTTTCGGCTAAAGCCGAATTTGTTGTAATAGGGGGATCCTTTATTACAAACATCAGAAAATAAGAGAAAAGGTTGTTGTTCTTGTTCTTGTTTTTTTTTCTTGATCGATTTATTTGTTTATTTATTTATCTATTTATTTTTATATTTTATTTCTTTTTGAAAATGTTTTTAAAGAAAACAAAATAAATAAAAGGGTTGAAGAGAGGGTCTCACCTGAATCGGTTTGTGCCGCCGGTGGCCTCTAGTCGGCATCAGATCTGGATTTGGAGGAAGATTCAAACCCCCTTTTTGCGGCCTCTTGGCTTAAAAAGGTACCGCCTTTACGCGTGCCGAAGCCAGGGTTAAAAAACCCATCTCGAGCGACTCCGACCACTGGCCGTGGAGGCGGCGCGGCGAAGGCCTGGAAGCCCGACGGTCGGAAAGGGGAAGAGGGAGAGAGAACTGAGAAGTTTTCAGTTTTTTTTTTTAAAAAAGAACTGGGGCTGAATGATTTTTTTAACAAAAATTGGTTTAAACACCTAAATGAAACGGCGCCGTTTTGGCCTGTTTCATTCACCCTCAAAACGACGCCGTTTTGCGTCTAAACCGAGATCCGACCCGCGACCCGACCCGTCCGATCGTGGGATCCGCGTGTTTTGACGGAAGGGCTAATTGCACCTTTGGCCCTTCCGCTTTTTTAATGCCTTTTAAATTAGGTTCTTTTGATCTTTTAAATTTACCCAGAAATTTTTCGTATTTTCAATTTAGTCCTTACTCGAATTACGCTGTTTTAAAGGAGGGTAATTTGCTTTGATGGTCCCTCCATGTTACATGCGTGTTCAGAGCAGTCCCTCCCCTTTCGTTTATTTGCGTTTTGAACCCCCCAAATCTTGTTTAATGTTTAATCTAATCCTTTTGTTATTTTGTCTATTTTCTTAATATTATGTTATTATTATTATTATAATTGCTTTATAGATATATACATATATTTTTATATATATTTTTATATATACTTGTACATATATATATTTTGTAATATATATATACATATAAACATACCTATTTTATAATTTATTTATACATGCATATATATTTATAATACACATACTTATTTTTTTTATGTATATATAATTCCATATAATTGATATATATACATACAAACTCATATTTTTTATATTTTATAATTCATACATGTACATATTTTTCATACTTTATAGCTTAAAACCATCTATATATATCTATATGCATTTTTTATAAATACATGTATATAAAATATATTTTCATACACCTTTATTATATATATAAACATTTATATACTTACATACACTTCATACATATTTATTTTTTCTTTATATTTTAAAATTTACTTTATATATATTTTATATATTTTGTAATTAACATATACACACATTTTAATTTACATTTATATACATATATATATCCCTTTACATTTTTATTTATGTTCACTATTTATTTCATTTTCTTTATTATTTTGAATGAAAGTTTCAATTTATTTGTTTATATACATTGTTATTTTATATGATTGTAGGATGGACTTTTATTCATTATTGTTGCTATTGCTCATATCATTTTTATATTTTTGTATTCATTTTGATTTTGCCATGCATAACAACAATGCAATTTGCTTTCACATTTTTTACTCGAAATAATATTTCGTGTTTAGATTAGATTCGAGAGGATCGTACTCTAACTTATTGGGTTTCGATTTTCACGATAAATCTAAATACACGAATCATTTCCAAACTTAAGTTTTAAATGATCTCGGGATTTATAAAAGATTGTGACCTAACTTACTGGTCGTGATCCTTTTTTTAAAATCCGAGATAGCTAAATATCTTTTAAATAAGCATTTTTCATCCGCGTGTCGGGAATTCGAGACATTGTGTCCTAACTTACTGGATATGATTCTCTTTCTCGAATAACGTGAAATATCTCCCTTTTCTTGAAAATTTTTAACATTTTAATACAAGGATCGTATTTTTAAAATTCTCTAAAGTTTTTAATTTTCGACATTAAGACATTAAGTAATCAACTAGGTACCAATTTTGGGCGTATCGAGGGTGCTAATCCTTCCTCGTGCGTAACCGACTCCCGAACCCATTTTTCTGAATTTCGTGGACCAAAACCGTTGTTTTAATAAAATCAAATCGTTTATTAAAAACAACCATTTTTTAAGGTGATCCAATCACACCTTATAAAAAAAAGAATTGGTGGTGACTCCCGTTTCTTTTTTTTCAAAACCCAGTCGATCCCGTTTTCAATCCAAAAAATGGTGTCAACATTTACTATGCTAAAGAAAAGTAACTCTCTCAAATCAAATCAAATGAAATCATTTTCTGCCCTTTTTCTTTAATATCCCTTGTTGTTTGCTTTCCATTTTTCTATATTACCAAATATATTCAAAATTTGTTCTTTTCCACTCTTTCGTCTTTTCAATTTCATCATCTCATTGTTCTAGGCGCACGAGAATCATAAATTACGTAATATGGTGGATTCACTGTCAGAAATTGAGGAGCGGTGGACAACGAACCTGGGAACGGAAAATGACCAATCCGTTCAATTGTTTTTTTATATAACAACGGTGTTGCCTCCGTGATCTAAATAAAATTTGATTCGGGTTGAAGGTGTTAGTTCGGGGTGATTTTATTACACACTGTTTTCACAATTATAGAATTTAATATTGGATAGTATTTAAACTACTGTTCTTACACATATTTAACCTGCTCTTCTTGATGCTCATTTTTCAGACTTCAGATATGGATTCGTCTTCTTCTTCTTCTGATTGGGTTTTACATCGTAGGATGTTTCAAAGAACATACAAAAATGGCAGGATCTAGTCCTTGTGGACAAGACTAAATAATGATGATGAAAATATGCAGGCTACATGTCCGAATGGAAAATTTCATCAAAAAAAATCCGTACTCAGTTGTGTTACTATCGAATAGTTTAATCCTCGAAGATTCCGGAATCATCTCCATCACCAATTTGGATCATAATTAAATTCAGCCAAAATAAAATAATTCAAAAAACAATTGAATTTACTTTTCTAAACGCAGTGAAGAAACAACACAATCAAATAGAACTTTTATAGATTCCTAGTACTCTTTTGAAACATCAATTTAGATCCTTTGTTTATCCCATACTTTCTAATTTATATATATTTATATTCTAACAAAGATCGCAGCAACATAAGTAATCAAATATACTCCCAGTGCACTCATAGCAGCAAGAACAACTGCAAAAAAAAAAAGCCAGAAAAAAAGCAGAAAAAAGAGAATTAAACAAGTATAATCAGATTGTAAAACAACAATATAATAAGACAAAAACAAAGAGCACAAACCATTCATCAACAGCTTTGTCTTGTTCATCTTCTTCAACCTGGAAACTCTTGGTGGAAGTCTCTATGGGTTGTGTTGCAGGTGGTTCCATCTTCTTAGTTTCTTTGTCTGCTAAAAAAACAACTGCTTTTGAGAACAAAGTCTTGTCTGAATGTCTGGAAGTCTATGAGGAAGAAAAGCAAAACTGAAAGAGAAAGTAAAAACAATGAAGATAAAGGAAAATGATGTGCGAGTTTACTTGTTCACGTGATTGCAATTAGCTCAAAGTTGAAAAGGGAAGTGGTTCTGTCACTAATTAAATTCTTTTGATTTCTTTTTGTTTTTATAGATTTTTAATTGAAGGTGAAAAAGGGCATAAATCCCGGCCATTGTATCCATCCAAATCCAATGGTGGAAAACCCGACACAAATGGTGATTAGGTGTTTTGACTTTTGAGTCAAATATGGGATAATTACTATCAGCTCCAAAAAGGCTAATGCTCATTTTGCTGCCTTTTTCTTCATAGGGTGAGTGTACCAAATAATCTCTCAGCTGCGGAATGTATTAAATAAGTTTCTATTTTTATATCATATATTTATATACAGATTTTTTTTTTAAAATTTCTCAATCAAATTGAACATCTCTATCGAAGTAATTTTAAGTTGCATTATTATACACAATCTATTACTGCATTGGACTTCAAATGGTAAAAACTAAAACTAAGATGGGCCAATTGGTAAATCTAACAATTTGCCAGAAGAACGCAGGATCCAGAGAGTAGAGGGTAACTCAGATTTGGGAATTAGCCAATTAGAAGAGTGATATACATATACAAACACACACACACACACCATATATATATACGTATAGCTAACTTAAGCCTTCTAAACTCAACTATTTCATTGTACTTATGGAGCTCAAAATGCCACCTTCTCTAGGATACATGAAAAAAGAGCTTTCTCAATTTTGGAAGCTCTAAAACAAAAAAACCAATAACTACATTCCACACAAAAAACTTGCTTATATATATATATATATCCTGTTTCTGGATATGCTTCCAAGCCTGGAGAACTTCAATGACAGCCGATCAGGTCCTCAGGGAGTTTTTAGTTCAGCTCCCCATGGCCACAAGTTATATGGCATCTTCTCATGTGTTGAATGCAATGCTCGAAGCTTTTGCTTTATTCACAGAAACCTCGAAAACAATGTACAGTGCTTTGTTTTCCTCTCTGCATTTGTTATCTGAAAATATGGAGCTTCCTAGGCTCCTGGTTGATATATCTGTTCATGCTACTAGATGGGCTGGGGTGATGAGTATTTTGACCCGAGCGTGGAGGAGACAAACTAGGAAGAGTCTCGAGGGTAGAACGAGGAGAATTACGTGAGGCTAGTCTTAAGTCGGAGCTCTTGTAATGAGATCGTTGTGTAATTTCCCTGGAAAAAAAGAAATAATGCTTGAAGCTGGAACGGACAGTCCAAGAAAAAGAGAAAAGCCCAAGCCAACGCAATAATGTAAATCTTTTACCTGTCAGGAGTGATGGACTTTGAACTTCGTAGGCTTTGCTGCACTGGCAATTGATCCAGTTTAAATTCAGATCGCTCTCTAGGACTAAGGGGCATATCCTGCATGTATATATATTAAATAAGTTAGAAAATAAACAATTAGATGATGTTGGCACCGAAAGAGGAAGAACTCTTATTTACCGTGGACTTTAGCCCATTAGAAGACGAGGAACCTGAATGAGATGAGCATTTTACAAATCGATGCTCTAGTAACATGCTTGCAGATGGTCTCTCTGCAGGGTTTCTTTGGAAGCAGCAGCGTAGGAAATCCTTCCCCTCGGGTGATAATGCTTCGGGAATGGGAGGGGTATCCTTCATCACTTTAAACATAGCTGCAGCCTGCATTATTAACAAAGAGAAAGGTCAGCATGTTACGATTTTCTCCACTGCTCAGCAAGATTAATAAATGGAAACAAGATGCATCAGGTGCTTACCCCTTCGTACTCACTCCATGGTGCTTTGCCGGTAAACATTTCGATAATGGTACAACCCAAACTCCAAACGTCAACAGCTAGAGCTAGATCAGAACTATTATCTTTCTGCATCACTGCTTGCATTAGCTGCAGGGAAATGAATGTGTCAGTACATTTAAACTAGAGACCAATATGCAAAATTGATATCTTGCGAAATGGTACCTCTGGAGCCATCCAGTATGGACTTCCCTTCAAAGAAAGATCAGCTCTTTGTCCGCTAAGCTGTGCAACAAAAATGGGTCCAAATTATTCAAGCTGAATCACAAAACAACAACAGAAATGGGTCCACTAATCTATTTTATAACTTCATATGTGCTAATGTCAAATTAATGCCTCACTAAAATTTCCAAGAACGGACCGCTGTTGCAAGGATGAATTGAATTGCAACAAATTTCATTTTTGCATTAAAATATTTATGGTCAAGTGGGGAATGGCGGCTATACATTTACATGCCTTATCTATGACGAGCATGAATCCGAAGAGAAGGGAAATATATGAAACTCACATGTTTGGACATCCCAAAGTCGGCAAGCTTGACAACTCCAGATGCATCAACAAGCAAATTGGCCCCTTTAATATCCCTAAATAGAACAGGTAAAAAAACATATTAAGCTACCAGCTCATGAAACAGATTATTATAATAGGTTCATTTTCCTCTCCTCAAACCACTGTACCTGTGGATTGTCTTTGTGCTGTGGAGGTAAGCCAACCCGGAAAGAATATGGCGAGTAAAATTGCGGACAACAGATTCTGTAATGGCACCACAGTGGTCGTGAACATATTTATTAATTGAACCAGGATGAACATACTCTAGATATATGTAGAACTTGTCTTCAACCTGCATATGCATAGTTTGAGAGCCTTAATACAAGACCATAAGATAATAAATGGTGTAAGGAGAGAAATCTTAAATGCGCAACTTGCATGTTACTTACTATTTCACTACCATAATACTGAACTATATTTTGGTGCTTAAGCTGGCTAAGAACCTTAATCTCCTGCAATTAAATCAAATGGTTAGGGAGGTGGTTAAAGAAAGAAACAGCATTAGGTAATCATTTAATCCGTGTTCTTCTCTCTCTAGAGTACAGAAAAAACCTGTTCTAATTGCTTTATACACTCTGCAGATTTCGGGTCATCAGGAAATATCTCAACTTCCTTCATTGCACATAAAGCTCCCGTTTCTCTGTGAGAAAGACGAAGCCCTATTAGCATTTAGATAACAAGAGCTACGGAAGCAAATATATATATATACATATACAACTTGTATACCTGTTACTGGCAACATAAACACTTCCAAATGTACCACGCCCGATAAGCTTGCCTTTTTGCCATTGACAATTCATTGGCAACGGCTCTGGTTTAGTTGTAACTTGGGGAACGGAAGCTGATGATGAAGCCATGGCTGCTCCTGGAGGAAGAGGCAACGGATGGACACTGATAGGGCAATTACTTTCAGGCCGGGATGATGAGAACTCACGTGACATCTCCTGATGTATTGGTGAAGGAGGTCCGCTTTGGCTTCTAAAGTTCCGACGTGGACTTCTATTTGGTGGACTGTGAAGCGGAGTGTAATCGGGGCTTAATATGCTGCAATCATAGAATGCTGGGGGAGGAAGCCCCAGAACATCAAACGTTGGCATCTCTGGTGCAGACCAAACTTGTTTACCAGTAGGAACCATGTAGTGCGGAAACATCTCACTGGTACTCTTTCTGTGTGGGCTAAAAAGAGCCGGACTACTGAATGGACTCGCAGGGGCACTCCTAACAGGAGCATTCACCCTAAACTCATCCTGAGAACTGTCCCCACGATTCACTTCTTGCTGGAATACCTTAGAGGATGATCTTATGTCCCAATGCTCTGCTGTCTTCCTCGATTCACGAGACGCAAACATACTGTAATACCAACAATCGATGAATCAGTTAAAAGAAGCTATCAAAATGTATATATTGGCTCTACAAATATGAACCTAAAGCTAAAGCACCACAATCAAGATATCAAGAACATACTCATACATGAAATAAGCTTTAAAGTTGCAGGTTGAGCATTCAGATTATCAGTCTAATAATATTGCAACTATGAATTTGATCATTCACTAACTCATAAATTTATTCCTAAATTGTCCTGAAATTAGAAAAATTCATTAACGGCATATCAATCTCCATAATAACAATTGCAAAATCTTGCTTAAATTTTGTAGCTAAATATGAATTAAAACTAATAATTGAGGAAGAAAAAGAAATCACCTTGAATGGGAAGGAGTTCCATCTGCTTTTTCTCTATCTTTATCCTCTAAACCTCTACCGTGTCCAACCTCACTCAGCGACGGCAACCGTTGCTCGCCGTCTCCTTCTGGAACTGGAAGCGGAAGCGGCAACGGCACCGCCAACGACGACGATGTAGTCCTCGAAGTAGGAGCTGAAGACGACAATGGAGTATCGTTACTGGGGGACAGCGGAGCCGCCAACAACTCTCGGTCGCTGAGACGCGTCACCTCCTTTTGCTTCGTCAGCTTAGATCCCGCAATGCGAAATCCCAAGTAACTGTGATGTTGCTTGTGAGTACGCTTATGGTAATTATGATTATCTTGAAAATGCTTACCGGAAGAAGCTTCAGACGATGCGGCGATCGTGGAAGACGACGACGACGACGAAGAATAATAAAACGGAATATTCTGAAGCCACCGCATGGCTTGAAATCATTCTAAAAAAAAAAGAAATCAAAATTTCCCAAAAAAAAAGAAAAGATTCGAAGGAAAATCCCAAAAAGATATGTTTAAAAAAAAAGGAAGAAAAAAAATTGGATTTGAACGACGTTCTGGTTGGGAATTCAGGATGTCGGGAAATCAGTTTCTTAGGTTGTGTCTGAAAAACAACACGCTTCACAACAGAAGCTTTTTGGTTTTGCTTTAATATAGGTCAAAAAAGTCAAGCGCCTCTTCGCTTTTTTTCTACTTCTCCTTTTTTCTCTTTTTTAATATTACTATGTCCTTTCAAGAGTATTTTAATAATATCTTTAATCGAACCTGGTTTTTAGGAACTTACTGAATCTAAGCTGTTAAATTATATGATGTAATTTAGTTCACTGCTAGTATTTTATTTGTATATAAAATTAAAAATTGGTAGCATAAAAGACGATGTGTTGTTTCAGTTACTTCGGATGGCGTGAATTTCCGTTACAAGAACAAGAAGTAGTTGGATTAGTTGAGGGATTTGGTTATTGGTTATTGGTTATACATAAACAAAATAAAACATCAGCTTTGTTACTCATAAAAGTAAGAGAAATTACATTATGGTCTTTTCCTTTCTTTCTTTGTAGTACTGGTTGAAACTTAATGAATGTAATAAACTAAAAAAGGAAGAAATGGAAAACCTTTTTCTAGATTTCGAATCTGGACCCTTTTACCCAAATTATGTGGAGAAGTTTCATTCTCCTCTATACCTACACTTTCCATCATTTGAAAAATAAAACTCTCCGTCTATAGTTTTTATTGTTTGTGTTGATTGTTGCAGACCAATTCAATTAAAATCAACTAAGCAGTATGTATAAACACCCATCCGTAGGATCCCAATAAAAAGCACAATGATGCTAATACAATTTTCTTTTTTTTTTTTTTAAGAAATGATGTTAACAAATTAATTTCTAAGAGATAATATTTTATTAAATTTAAATTTTAGATATCAATCTAGTTTAATCTGATTTGCAAGATACAGTAGAGGGAGAAATGGATGAATCGACTTGGTCCTACGCTTTTAATTAAAATTTTTTCCAAGTAAGGCTGAGTCGGAGGAGGGAAAATGGTGAGCTGGAGGGTTTCAAGACCGAGTCACACTCCACTTGGCATAGAAACTCCTGATGAGGCAAGGTCAATGGTCAAAGTTTCAAAAAGGGCATTCCTTTACTGTTTTAAGTTTTAGGACGCGTCGCCACTGCTGAGCTTCTTTTCAAGTTTTGACTCTTTGATGAATGCAATTCTGCCAATAACAGCCCTCCATTTACGACACGTAAAATTATAGAGTAATTGATTCTGTTTTTACAAAATCAAATTAAAACCAACAACCGATTGGATACAATGGTATGAAACTATACACTTTTAATAGGAGGAAAATCTAAATTCGAATCTTTAAAATAACATTGTCAAAAGAGGTAATCACAAACTTTAAATATAAATAATATTAAAAAAAATAAAGATTATCATACTTATTTTATATTTACATAACTTGAGTTTGCAAGGTATATCAATATTTATTTATCTTCCACACAGCATCAAATGATGTTATGTTAGTAACTTAGAAACGGCCAAAAGGGTTCAGCCAAAATGGAAGACTTGTAAAGCTTATGTCAGCAACCCTTGTTATTTTATTGACTGAAGCATAGGAATCTGGTTTTCAACGTTATCATCATTATCCCGTTGTAAAGACAACAATTTTTAATCTGGGATATACAATTTATTATTATACAAAGAAGATCGTTAAAAATCCTCCTAGCAACTGTTGAAAACTAGAGTTGCAAGAACCAGTCATACTTGTCTCTAAATTGAGCTAAAAAATAAAGAAGAAGGAATGACTGCAGACCCATTCCAAGTCGTGGGTGATGGATAAAAACTAGAAATCAACTGCCGACATGTTTTGGGGATGAGGGAAGTCATTAAGAACGAAAATGGAAGCAATATATAACACAAAGTTCTTGGTCTACAAACAGTCATGCCATCGGGCTGCCGACATCTTGTTGGCATGCCTGTGTTGGAAGCCACTAGAAACTACACCAAAACCAACTATTTTATTTCGGGTACAGAGGGAATGACAATCCCAGGTTCAATTTTCAATGTTGACTCATTCTTAATAATATCAATATTAAGCGATTGAATTAAAATTATAAGCAAGTTAGCATCCACATTTTACTAATAGTTAATAAATGTCTTGAAGCAAAGACCTATTTTTTGAAGGAATCTTCTATTAAAGTCTCACATAATATACCTTCCAACCTAATTTTTTAGGTCAATTTTGATGTTTTTTTTCAACCTAGTATCAAAAGTTAAACTTCGCCCGTTTCATTGTTTGTTTTACATCTATTTTATCGTATCAGTAGAATGTCAAAATCTCATATTACTTATCTCTTATTACATTTTCACTTTATATATTATTTTTTTCAAGTCAAATTTGAATTTATTTAACTTAATATCAATGCTATGTCGAGTCTATCTAAACTGATATCATAACTGGTAATTCTCACATTTAGAGTTATTTTTGTATAGTTTTTATATCACTTTTGGAGGTTATTCTAGCATTTAGATTAGTTTGGAGTGCATTTTATAGTTTTTCTAGTTAATTATGTGTTGTTTGATTTTTATCAGTTTTAGAGTTAGTTCTGATTTATTTGCTATTCCTCTCTACATTGTTAGTTTTGAATGAAAAATGGAAGACTTGGAGCATAGTAAAAAGTAGAGAAGAGAAGTTCAGTGCGGTGGAACACAATCTTCAATTCAAAAATTTTAAACAAAAAACAGTCTACTCCATCGCAAATTTGCGTCGAGTGGATCGGAATGATTCAAATCCTAAAAAGAAGGGGTAATGTGATTTAAGAGGAAAAGAGGGAAAAAAGAGTAAGGAATCAACTTGGAAGCCAAGAAACAATTCTCTCACACCAATAAGAACTTTAAGCTTGCAAATACAAGAAGAAAAAGAGATTTGGACTGTCAGACATCAATTTGATAATTATTTTTATCTCTAGGTTATTTCTTTTCACTTTTCTCAGTGCAAGTTTGTTTTGAATTTCTTCTTGGGAATGTTTTCTCAAATCAACATGACCTAAACTTTGTTTTCTTGAAACGGTGATGGATCTTGTTTTTACTTAATTAATTTATTTTCTTCTCAATTGTTTCAATCATTGTTAATTATTTATTCAATCTTGTTCTTATTTAATATGTTTGTTTGGCCACCAAGTTGTATTAATCCGATAATTTTGATTTGTCTTGGAAGAGAAAATTAAGATTTAGATTTTGATTGAATAGATTAAGATTAACTTTAGTAGTATTGACAAACAAGTTAATTTGCAATTATGATTGGAATATACCTGATGTCCTAATCAACCTACTAGGTTTTTTCTTAGTGACTTTGTCCAACTTGCCTAGCATAGGAATATAGCTAGTGGGGAAGAGAGATTAACTTAGCTAGATACTGAAAATGTCCAGTTAATGCCATTGAATCCTATGTTAATAATTACTTAGATTGAACAATTGAATGAGAGATAATTGATTAATTGAATTAGGTGAAGTTAGAGTTTAATCCACTAAATATAACATCCCCAACCTGATCTAGACGTTAGACTCGAATTAGGGAGATTACATTGGTCACCGAAATGGCTTGGCAGATTATCAGAGTTTTAAAATAGTTAATTAAAACATTGATTTATTCTTAGAAGAAAACTTAATCAATTTACGGAAAAACTTATGAGTTATCAAAACCGATTCAGTTTAATATCTTCATTATAATAATGTTTACAAAACACACTTACAATTCAGTTGTGGAAAAGTGATATTAACGTAATTTTAATAAAAACCATGTTTCATGTGTAATTAAATAAAAATAGATATTTTAATAGCCTAAATTATTTAAATGTCAGGCATGCCTCATTAAAAATTGTAAACTAAATCTCATACCGCAATAATAATATAGTTTCAAATAACCAGAATTATAAAATAATCAATCTAAAATACTTTTGTATAGAAATCAATATTCCGAGCTGAGCCTTCCGAATGTCGCGCCCACGTCCTAACATTATGAGTTATCTGAAAAGAAGGAAAAATAAGCAGGGGTAAGCTATGAAAGCTCAGTGTGAGGTCAATCACAAGAAAATCGGTGCAAACAGTAGACAAAACATACAGAATATGAACTTCAAAGTATAAACTTCAATTAATTAACAATTCAGAAAATCGGTAAATCATATCAATTTCATTAATATAATATCTCAATGTTCAAAGGATAAATAAAATTTGAATAACAACTCAAAATTTCAGTATTTTAGATTCACTCATTATCATAATATCTCAATATTCACAGCAATGCAAATGCTTAAAAATGCAATACAATTTCAATTTATCAGAAAATGTTACTACCCCACCGCTACACACCATAATAGGAGTTCCCCAGAACTCATTTGCCTTTACACCACATTGTGGATAAACCACTCATCATTATGGACGAGCCACTCGTATATAAACCACTAGTAATTTTCATTCAATTAATGTCATCTTTAAAAATTGATTGAAAAGCTTAGTAATTTTGATTGTTTTAGTTTAACAAAATATCTTCAATTCTTTTAGTTTAATTTTAGTAATAATTAGAATTTCTTTTCTTGATCCAAATTAGATAAAATTGGATAGTTGGTATTGATCAACTTAGAATTTGGTCATCGTGGGACGATATCTTCTTATCATTTTATTACTTAATTCGACAGTGCACTTGCATAATGAATTTCCACACATCAATAGCTAAGTTACTTGTGTATTCAAAATATGCTATAACTATCTTACATATAGGGAATGAATAAAAAATAATATATTCGAAATTCACTTCTTAAAGATTTGTAGATATTCTTTTTGGGTTACTAAAATTTTATCTCTTCATTGATATAAATAATATACTATCAAGTGGGGGAACAAGTAACATCATTGTTTCACTTAGTATCTCTTCCGAAAGAACAACTATTGTTTAGTATAATTGTTGTTTGGAACTATAGTTGTTTGATAATAACACGTTCAGAACAATTATATTAAGAACAGAGCTTCAATTTAGAACATCTGTCGTCCGATACATCTGTCGTCCAATGTAGTTGTCATTTGAAAACAATAGCTGTTGAGAACAATTAAAGTTCAGAATAATTATTCTAAACAATAATTGTGTTTCAAGAATAACTACCTTTAAAACAATCGCACTTTGGAATAACTTCTATTTATAATAATTATTTTTTTAAAGACATTATTCAAAATAGACTCTTCCAAGGAAAGCACCATCAAAGAACAACTTTATTTGGAATAACCATTCTATTAGGAACTACTACATTGAATTAACTCATGTTTGGAAAAGTTAGAATTACCCTTGTTCAAGAACAACCTTCACGTTGCATTTCAAGAGATATTCCACAAACAATGTTTATGGTACCAATTTACCAAACTAGAAGTAGAAGTAATCCCGAAATTATAACAACCCTTACCCGACCCAATCACCAGGTTAAGGAACTGAGATGTGTTGTTGAGACAACTACGATAATAACATATCAATTAATCATTTATAATGCATGTAGAACATGATTCACTAACTTAACCGAGCTTAAAACAAGCTTTCGAAAGCTTTCTAAGTGGCCAAAAATTGATTCGAGACCAAAGGGTAAAAATCCAAACCATTAGGAGCTTGTCTCGATTACACGATCTTTCACGTCGCAACTTCAACAACCCGACGTCGTGACCTCAAATCGTACACCTCAAAAACCTACACACTTTGCTCTCTAGCACCTATAATAGCATCCATATGATTCATAGTAATCCTAATAAATCAATAAACCATTCAAACATACAAATTTTCAACCTTGAATAACTTTTTTTTTTCAGTTTAATTCCAAATCATTCCAATTCGATTTGCAAAATTAACAAAATGAACCAAGGCACCGATGCTTCCATCAAATTCATTCATAATACATCCAACATATTCCTAACGTACATGCCAAACTAATGCCCAAAATTAAATTCATACCCTCTTCAAGGCTTGTTTTCTGATGAGATGAGTTGGAGATGCCCTCCACCTTCTAGATTCAAAATGATCTTTACCCACACATTTAAAAGAAATGCGCTAAGCTCACGAGAGCTTAGTAAGCATATCAATAATTAAACGGTGCATTTAAAATTTGTTCCTCACACGTACACATATATATAATATTATCACATTAAATTAATTATATGAACATTTTAATATAATTAATTTAACTTAAGTAATAAATTAAATGCAATCCAATTTTTTTCTAGTTCCAATTATTTCGACTATATGGTGCAACCCTATAAGATTTTATATGGTTGGCAATAATATTAACTTTTCTCATATTATAAATCATAGACTACAAAAAGTCATCGTGGTTAGACAAATTTTTTCCTCGCAATAATGTTATTGTGCAGTATATTCATTTGTTTACAATATTTAAATTGAACACAAGTCATGAAACAATCATATTTGTACGGTCTAATTTTTTTGTTTTTTTAAATCCCGAGTCAGCTAATATAAACAAATATATATTTTTTCAAAGGGTATTGCTAAAAAAACACCCCCAACATATTTTAAAAACACCCTCATTCTCCTTTTCCATGTAATTGATTACAGCATTTCTTATTTTATTGGATGCGTGTCTTTCCCAATGAGTCTTTTTATTAATACAATGATTAGAGTCAAGATCTTAAATTAATGTCGTCCAAAGAAATTAATGTGGTCCAAAAAATTAATTAGTACATTTTCCAAATATCTTCATTTTCAACATCTTAAATTAATTAGTGTAATCAATTTAATCCAAAAAATTAGAGTCAACATCTTAAAAAACGGGAAAATTTAATTTTGTTGTAATTAATACAATAAATAAACAGAGTTATATATATATGTTTATTTTGATGAACATTAACAACACCCTAACGTAAACTCATATTATTATTAACAAAATTAAGTAAGTCATTCTCACTACACTCTATTATTTGTAATTTTATTTTTTATAAATTTATTCTAAATTGTTTTTTATAAAAATCTATTTTTCTAATTTTTTCTTTTTTATTTATTAATTCTTGTATAAATTAAAATTTGTTTTAAATTTTTATAACTATTGATTTTTCGTCATAATTTGTAGTGTTCAACAAAATATGTCCAATTTTTACGGAAGTAACTTAAATGAAGGCAATGAGATCTCTATGGCGACATCACCATTTTTTACCGATCGGGTATAATATTTATCATGATGTTAATATTTTTTTTATCTTCATAACATTTAATATTTGTTAACAAAATTATTTAAATTTTAGGTGTTCGAGTCTCGCGAAGAGCTGATGTAGTGGGTGCAAAGCACAACATTCTCTCCTGGTTATATGATCGTCACGAGAAGATCAAAAGCAAAGGAAAATGGTGTGGTGTCTTACGTCACACTTACTTGTGACCGTGGCGGTGAATACAAATTTAAAGAATCAAGTAAAAAGTCTGGCACCAAAAAGACCAATTGTAAATTCCTATTGGTAGGTTCGTATTTAAAACAATATGATGGATGGACGTTGAGGGTGATATGTGATTAACATAACCATCCACCTGCACAACATATGGAGGGACATGCTTATGCAAGGCAGTTGAAAGAAAATGAAAAAAATTGTTGGTTGATTTGACGAGTAAGAATGTTACACCACGTGACATATTATCAACACTGAAGGAGCAAGATGAGAATAATGTTTCTACACTAAAAACCATATACAATGCACGGCAAAAGCTTCACTCATCCCAGAATGTCGGTAAAACTTCAATACAGGTTCTTATGTTGCTTTTGAATGATAAACAATTTTTTACTGAGTTTTCAATAAATAATATTTCAAACGAATTGGAAAATCTATTCTTCATTCATCCACGATCATTGGATATATGGCGTGCATTTCCGCACGTTTTGATTGTAGACGCAATGTACAAAACGAACAAATATGATCTGCCTTTTGTTCAAATTGTTGGCGTGACTTCAACCAACAAGACATTTAGTATAGCTTTTTTCTTTATCATTAACGAAAAGGAGGAGAACTATAATTGGGCATTAACATGTCTAAAGTTGACACTAGAAGAGTGCATGTACCAACGTGTTATTGTGACGGACAGAGAGTTGGCTCTGATGAATGCATGCCAACAAGTTTTCCCTGATGCCACTCGGTTACTATGCAGATGGCACATTACTGAAAATATTAAAAAGCATTGTAGGCAGTCTATCAAGTTGCAACATGATTGGGACTCCTTTCGTGCTATGTGGAATGTACTCGTTGAATCTCCAACGTGGATATTGTACACAGAAAACTCCAATCAATATTGAGCAAATATCCAGGTACAAGCCTCGTTATTCTATAAATAATTGTTTATAGTTTTAGAAGACTTTTTATACATAACTAACATTTATATAAATTCAGGTGTTTTAAAATATCTAAATCAAGTGTGGTTAAGCAAATATAAAGAAATGTTTGTGTTGGTCTGGATTGATCGGCATCTCAACTTTGGAGAACGAACTACGAATAGAGTTGAGAGCCAGCATGCAAAGCTAAAGAAATACTTTTGTGAAAAAAATTCTTCTCTAGATAAATTTGTTTGTTGTATCTATCAGAATGTGAAGTCTCAACTTACATCAATATATGAAAGTTTTGAAAAGAGTATAATTGTCCTCAAACACAGACACAACTTACCGTGTTTCAGATTATTGAGGGGTTTTGTGGCACTTGAAGCTCTAGATATCCTAGAAGGAGAACTTCAGCGGTCGAATAGACATCAACTTGACTCTTCAAACTGTGGTTGTAAACTACGTCATAGTTGTGGGTTACCATACGCTTGCATGCTATCAGTCTACTTGAATTCAGTGGTATATTTAACAATTATTTTCTAAATTTTATTTATATATTGAATTTTTATAAACTAATGGCATTTCAATAGAGGTGAGTGTATTCCGTTGGATTCAATAGATGTATTCTGGAGGAAGCTTGACTTATCACCGTCAACTTCTGTGGAAAATGAGGATATTTGTTGTGACGGTGAGTTAGAAATGTTCAAAGAAAACTTCACTAAGCAGTCAAAAGCCGGGAAAAAAAGTCTGTTAAGAAAGTTAAGAGATATATTCCAGCCGAGTAAAACACTCATTAAAGAACCTACAATTCAAAAAAATACACATGGACGACCAACCTTGAAGAAACAACAACAAAAACGAGTCGATTCTATAAGTCAAGCTCCCAGAAGACGTAGCCATTCAACCACGTCAAAATCTGTTGGGTTGGATCTGGTAGAGTTGAACAAAGAACCTGCAAAACATAGTTCATACGTAATCGAAATTCCAGACTTAAACCCGGAGCCATCAGAGCAAGTTTCAGACTTCATAGACTTAAGCCAGATGCCTAAATCATGTGACACTCATCCACTAATGAAAGAAATTCTAGATATGTTCCACCCTTACATCACACATGTACAAGATATCAAGGGTGATGGAAATTGCGGATTCGAAGCAATATCTGTTTGTCTTGGTTATGGCGAAGATCAATGGCTCTATGTTCGACATCAACTGCTAGACGAGTTATTGAGTTCATATGATGTCTATGCTAGAGTTTTCATTGATGGAATCGATGAATTACGTAATTCACTGTGTTTCTCACAATCGCCTGCACCAGCAGAACACTGGATGGTTATGCTTATGACAGGTGTCCTGATTGCTAACAAGTTTGGGGTAGTCCTCAATTATTTAACCAAGCGAGGTGACATAACTTTCTTTCCTCTTTGGAGAGGTCCGGAACATTTTTAATACCATCGTGCTATTACAATTGCACATGTATATGATAATCATAATGTGATGGTACAATTAGAAGGAGATTACCCAATGTCTACCATTTCGGCTTGTTGGATCAGCCATAGAGCCCCGTCTACAGCTGGATGGCAAACCATGTATATGTCACGTCTGGAATTTTATAGACAACTGAAACCTTGTAATCTCAAAACACCTGTTATAACTATAGAGAATTATTGTTGAATAATATTAATTTATTATATTTTAGCATTTTGCTCATATTTTTGTATTTATGTATTCATATATATGTTTAACAATAATCCTATAATAAAAAAAATATGTTGAATAATAATAATAATACTTATAATATTTAATAATAATACAATAATAAAAATGTTTAACAATTAAATGAGATAAAAAAGTGAGTGGGGAGGTGATAATTAATTTTTAATCATTACAGTAGAAAGATGTTAATTACTAACCAATCAATAAAGTAAAAGAACATTAATTAATAACTAATTATTAATTATAGTGAAGGTGTTGGGGATGATTTTTTAGCCAACTCCTTTTTCAAATCTGGAAGTAAAATAATAATATATAGTATTTTATCAAAAAGGATAATCAAATGTAAATCATTAAACGTGATATTTATTATCTTCACTGATTCTATCGTCTAAGAAAAAAAACAAAAAGCGAGGGAGTTCAGATGTAAAGAACATATGCAGATGCAAAGCTGAAGCCAGTTGATTGGTCCCAATTTATTGATGTCGAAAGGACTGATTTAAGAGGCTGCAATTTGAGAAAAGAATAATTATATTTTCCAGATTCCAACTCCAACTCTTAAATTTGATTAATATTAAAAGGTGCACTCAAGATTAAATGTACCTTAAAAGGAAGTCTGAAATAAAGATCAAGTTTCGGGTTGAAAGGACTGAATTGGCTAATCGTAAAAGTGAACTAGGAAAAGATGATAAGATTGGACTTGGTATTGCAATGAAGGATTTCAAAGATTTTGATGTTTTGTGAAGGCAATTGAAATTACAAAGCACTGATTTTTGCTTTTTGTTGAGAGTGAGAAAAAGAGTAGTGCATGCCACTCTTTTTTCACTATCTGATATCTCATTGCTAAAATATCTATGTTACTGGAGTTCGGATGGTACTGCACAAATCAAATATTATCAATCCATATGAAGTATATGGACTCTAAAACTAGCCGTCCTCAGAACCAAAAAAAAAAACTATAAAGGAACTTGTCATTCTCTTCCTATAATCCATCAATAGAATAGCACAAACTGATTCCATATTAGAGCATAAACTAAACCAGTCCATGATATCTGCAAAAATCTCTTCGAATAATCGCCCTCTGCTAGTGCCTAAAACAGGATATCAATTTCGAATTGCTCTACTTGTTGACTAAATTATTCTCACTAACTCACTATAATTATCTTCAATTTTCCCCATGTTTTTCTTTTTTTTGTAAAAATTGATGGGATTAAGCTATCTTACTATACATTCAATCTCTCCTGGCTTGTGAACTCCACTTCTCCAACTAAGGCCATCCGATTTTTCGTCGTCTTCGCCGTCCATACTGTCACCGCCGGTACTCGACATTCCTTTAGCCAAAGCACTCACGGTGAGGGGACATTGTGGAGAACCAGACTGTGATTTCATGTTCTCACTGCACTGGTTTCGAGCTGAAGAAGGCGGAAGTTTTCGGATATGGAGTCTATATTTCTGCAAAATAAACCAAAATTCACGCATAATATAAGTAATCAGAAAAAGGGCATAAGAGGATAGAAAGAAACCAACTTGACATGCTAAAAGACTAACCTGCAAATGGCTTTTCACTTCATCATTGGTGAGATCATCAACTTGCATCACTTCTTTAATCTGTTTAGGAGTTGCCACTGTGAATCACCAATAAACCAAAAACATGGTGAGGCTTAAAAGCTTGGTTTTTTAATTCAACTAGACAAGCACTGCTTTCAAAGTAAATAAATAACTCCAAAGGTCTAACCTTGAGAACCTCCAAGCTGCTGAAGGGCATCAACAAATAGTCTATGAAGCTCAGGTGACCAGCATCGCCTTTGTTTCCTCGAACTCTGCTGCTGTTTTTGTTGATCTTGTGATTCTGTCTGAAACTTAATATGCGTTTTTTCTGCGGTTAAGGAAGAACCGGAACCAATTGTGCAGCCGCCATTGTTTCTCAAGATTCCATTACAAGATACCAATTCAAAACTTGGGTTCATAAGAGGAATTCCTGAAATATCCTTAAATGGAACAAAAGCCCCTCCCCTGCTTTTACTGTTACAAACTTTAATTGGGTTTTCAGACATATCTTCTTCTTCTTCTCTGCCACTTCTCTGTCAAATTCAAACCCCAGAAAGATTAATATTACCTTTTTTGTTCCCCTAAAAAAATTAAGACTGAAGAAAACCTAGTTAGTTTGGAAATTTTACCGGTTTCAGCTCTGAAACTGTGTTCGGTTTCTTGTTATGATCAACGATGTTGAAATCAGAGTTCCACAGTTGTACTGAACTCAACCAGTTTGTCTTGTCACTGTCATCATTTTCCTTCAATGGCAATCCGTCGTTCGTTTCTTTACACTGCACTTCTTCCACCTTCAATCTCTCAATCCCTAAAAACCCAAGAAAATTAAATTAAATCCCACAAAAATAAGGAAAAAAATAAACAAAAAGTATAAATAAAAAGGTACCATCTTTCAAGAGAAGCATGCAAAGAGGAAGTTCACGTTTAAAACCATCAATTTTCTTCATCTCATCTTCCAATCTTTTAACATAATCACTAATCTTTGATGATCTTTGGAACCCATCTTTGATTTTCAAAGCTTCTTTGAGAAACTCGGTTATGGTTTTTGGAACAAAAACCGAACTCAAATCCAAGCTCAATTCCATTATGTTTCTCTAACATTACCCAGATAAAAAAATGATAGGAGAACAACAGGTCAGTCATGTTTCTCATGTATATATAGACGTGGGGCGGAGATTCAAGATTCGCTGCCTGCGTCCCGAACGGGTCGTCGCGTATTTTCAATTAGCTTACAATTCTGTGACTCAGTTGAGTAACTCGATAAAGAATCATTTTAGATTCCGTACAGACCACGCGGCGAAAGTATGAAGGAATAACTGTATCAATTTTTTCATTATAACTGTATCAATTTTGTTTGGTAGGTATGGACTGAACACTAGAGGTGTCCATGGCCGGGCCAGGCCCAAAAAATTTTTTGTCCCGCTTTCTAGGCTCAGGCCCGACCTGAATATGGGCCTGAAATTTTATCTAGACCTGACCCAGAAAAATTTTTAAGCCTGAGCTCGGCCCATTTTTAATAAACACCAAAAAAATATTTTAAAAATAAAAATAAAAAATTATTTTAAAAATATTTTAAAATTAAAAAATATATATTTATTATATTCGGGTTGGGCTCGGGCAAAAAAAATGGTGTTCGAGGCCCAGCCCATTTTCTAAACGAGCATCGTTTTTTTGCCCAAACTCATATTTCGGGCTTATATTTTTACCCGAACCCTCCCGTATTTCGAACGGGCCGTCGGGCCGAGCCGCCCGGCCCATGGACACCTCTACTGAACACCGTAGAAAGAGTAGACCATAAATAGTTTACCAGGTTTGAAGTAGCAGATTTCTCATTTTGTCAATTTTAAAATCATGGCTAATCGAGTGTTAGCTCGATTGAATTAAATATTATTGTTAATATAGAAGAATATAAATTCGAGTGCATTAAAGTGTATTATTCTTATATTTATAAGTTGAGAATGAGTTATAAATGATTCTAAATATTATGTAAAAAATAACCAGAACTTATAATGAGATTGTTAAAAAAAATTATATCTACATTTAAAATTATTTATGTTGATATTCAATCATTTAAGTTAAACAAATATATCCACAAATATTAAGTGAATATATTTGTCAACAAGATGTAATTGAATAATAAAAAATAATAAATAAATATATATCTTACTTTTTATTTAAAATAATCAAACATAAATAATATTAATTATGTTATAAATAAACAAAATAAACACATTAACAATAATATTATTGATTATATAATAATATAATAATAAACAATTAATTAAACGATAATTTAAATAAGAAATTTATTATATTTGGTGACTGTGGTAGAGCTCCTTAAAAGGATTATGGGTTAATTGACCTCACAAAAAATTGAAATAAAGATTTTACTTTTACATATATATTTTAATTATATTAATTGACCCAAAAGAAATTTACCTCCACAAAAAAAAAATACCCACCAAAATTTTGAAAAATAACTGTTTTATAAAATGAATTATTTTGTATAAAAATAAATAATTCTTTTATCTATTAAAACCTCAAAAAAAAATCTCAATCCTTTTACGTATATATTAAGATTGTAGTTTTTCTTGTGGTAGATTAAGATTTTTATGCAATATTTTTTTATTTATTAAATAATTTGGGGATATTAATTTTATATGGGATTAATAATATCTTGATTGAATAATAATTTTTAGAAGTTTGATTAATATAAACCCTTCAATAAATTAATTAGGATTGACTTGTATTTATATAATCTCATGTATTCTTATTTAGTATTCCTATTTGAAAATTCTTATATTCTCATGGTATCAAAAAAACACTCAATTGATTTTTTATTTTTGTACAAAGAAATTACTAGTTGTATGTTGACTTTATTAAAATCTTTTTGTGTTTAGATTTAGATTTATTTATTCTAAATGTTTAAGAGGAATGGAAAAATATTTTAAAAGAAAGTCTACTAGTGAAGTTAGGGATGGTAAAACTTGAACCGCCCATGGGTTTCGAATCGATCCGCTCCGAACGGAGCGAGTTTTTTTTGTTTGAAAAGTAGATGCAGAGCAGGGTGGGGTGGATTTTTCTTTTAGATAGTGGGTATGGAGCGGTTATGGTAATTGTTTGCCCGCTCCACTATATACACTTAATTTTATCCTTATATATAAAAATTATTAAAAGGGTAAAAATGTTATAACGTGATATAGAAAAAATCATATATTTTACGTTTAAATATTTTTTTTTGAAACAAATTCAGATTGGGCTTTATAACTTAAGAAAAAAAAACATAAGGTTCAAGCTAAACTAAATGCAAGTTCTGGCCCGTAGACAAATCAAAATTTTGGACCAAATCAGAAAAGAAATTAAAAAAAGAAAGAAAAACAGTCTTTAAAAATCTTCTAAAACCTAATAAATGCTGTCGTATCTTGCCCAATCAGAAAAAAATCCATTTCCGTCTTTTCAAAATCTTCTATTCATTACTTCACAGAGACGTTTCCAGATTTCAATGAAGCCTTGTCTGCCACTCCTTTGAATTTTTATAATACAGCTTCCTTTTCCTTGTAACCATTCATTTCTTCTCAGCACATTTTCCCTGCCTTTCTTTCGGTTTCTTCCAGATTCACAGCATACTCCGGGACTCTTCCAATCAAGTAAAGCTCTTCTTTTTCCTTTAATGTCACCGTCGCTAGTTTGTGTGCCAGGCTGTTCGCTTCTCTGGGAATATACTCAAGATAGTAGTTTCCAAAATTTTTTAATAGCTGATGAATATCTTGGATATATGCTCCGATTCTGGATTTATCATGGCTTTTCAGTTTGCACTTCTTTATAATAGATAATGCATCCCCTTCAATAATAATGTTTGACCATTGCATGTCCCTGCCTATTTGAGTTGTTGTTCGACACGCTATTGCTTCTGCGGCAAAGGCTGATGCCACATGATGATGAATCTTTGTACATGATAAAAGTGTGTTTCCGTCACTATCCCTGGCCACGATACCCGCTGCTGATTGCCGTGAGTTCCCATCAAATGCTGCATCGAAGTTAACCTTCACAAACTGGACCGGTGGGTACTTCCATTCCTTGCCTCTCAGTCTAACCTGAGGTGTTTTTGCTCCAATCTCATTCAGTTCACTAATATATCTCTTAACAAAAGATGCTGTCTCTTTCCCAGATCTATTAGTCTTTTCATGCACTCTCCTATTCCTTTCTCCCCATATTGCCCAAAGAGCGCAACAAAAGATTCGTCGCCGATTGGTGGAATTTTGTTCAAAAACCCAGGTAAGCCATTGTACAAAATCCATATGAGAAACTTGTAGTAATTCTGGGAATAATAACTCTTCCCATACTGTTCTTGTCACAGGACATTCACGGAATATATGATTTGCGGATTCTGCTGCACTGCCATACCCAACGCATGTCACATTGTTTAACAGCCTTCTGTAGTTCAAGTTGACTCGAGTCGGGATATAATTCCAAGATATTTTCCAGACTAAAATTTTTACCTTAAGAGGTAGATTAAGGAGCCATAGATTTCTGTAGAAATTTCTAGAATCATTTTGTAAAGCATAAGCACTAGGGTCATTTTCAGAGCTCTGTAATAGTTTATAGGCACTTCTTACTGTGAATTCTCCTGAAGATTCTTCCCGCCAGACCAGGAAGTCATCGTGAGGCTCTTTTGCAAGTGGGATACAGAAGATTTTCTCAGATATCTCCACAGGAAAGGTAGCTTCGATTAGTTCTTTTTTCCATTCTCTGATTCTGTCTTCAATTAGATCTGCAACTTTAAATTCCTGCAAATGCGATAACCTGGGATAATTGGTAAAATGAGATGATAATTTTGGATAATCCGGTAACCAACTATCATGAATGGCCGAAATTGCAGTACCCCTCCCTACTTTCCAACAGCTTCCATCGAGTAGAACACCTCTCGCTGCCCATATGCTTTTCCACGCAAAAGAACTATTATTCCCAAGATACGAATTAAGGAAATCCGTTTCTGGAAAATATTTAGCCTTTAACACCCTTGACACTAACGAGTTTGGATTATTTAGGATTCGACAGCCTTGTTTAGCTAATAGGGAGATATTAAATTTAGCCATACTCCTGAAACCTATACCTCATTGTTCTTTTGCCCGGCACATATTTTGCCATTTACACCAGTGAATTCCTCTTTTTCCTTCTTTTGCCACCAAAAGGTGTCGAATAACTTTTCCAATTCATCACATAGAGAATTAGGGAGAAGAAAGCATGACATGGCATAAGTCAGAATTGCCTGAAGTATGGATTTAATGAAAACTTCCTTGCCACCTTGTGATAATAGTCTGGTACTCCACAATTCTAGCGTTAACTTTATCTTTGAGATATTGAAAAGCCTCATTTTTTCGTCTTCCAACTACATTAGGAAGGCCCAAATACTTCTCCATATCTGTTGACCCTCTTATACCTAGGCTTACTGAAACTTCCTCTCTATCTCTGATTGACGTGTTCGAGCTAAAATAAATTGTAGATTTTTCAAAATTAACACATTGGCCCGAACATTCTTCATATTCCTTAAGGATTTCTTTTAGCGCCCTTACACCCTTGTTATTTGCTTCTCCAAACAGAATGCAATTATCAGCAAAAAGCAGATGTGAAATCGCTGGACCTTTCCTGCTTGCCTTGACTCCTCTTATCCGTCCTTTTAATGCTAATCTCATTAGTGCCGAAAGCCCCTCGCTGCATAGTAGAAAAAGGAAAGGACTAAGTGGGTCACCTTGTCGTAGTCCTCTAGAAGATTGAAAGATTCTTCTCCCTTTTCCATTACTGTTGATTGCAAAAGAAGCTGTAGTAATGCATTTCATAATCAAACCGACCCATTCTTTTGCAAAACCCATTCTCAACATGACTTCCTTAAGGAAACTCCACTCGACCCTATCAAAGGCTTTGCTCATATCAAGTTTAACTGTCATAAAGCCTTTCTTGCCTGTTCGTTTTCGTATAAGAGTGTGTAAGATCTCATAGGCTAGCAATATGTTATCAGAAATTAACCTTCCTGGGATGAAAGCACTCTGCGATAGATCAATACACTGCCCAATAACTCCTTGAAGTCTGTTGGCTATTGCTTTTGCCACAATTTTGCATATAACAGTACATAGACTGATAGGTCTAAAACTTGTTAAGTTTTTGGGATTCTGTGCTTTTGGGATCAAAACAATTCTAGTAAAATTTGAATGGCCCAAATTTTTGTCACTGTTTAAAATTTCCAAACAAAAAGTGGTGACTTCTTTACCTACGATATGCCAATAATGTTGAAAGAAAAGTGCTGGGAATCCATCAGGTCCTGGCGCTTTAGTTGGCCCCATTCCTTTCAAGGCAAGATGCACTTCCTCCTCCGTAAATTTCCCCATTAAGTCTTCATTTATTTCTGGTGTGATTTTCTCTTCAATGCCTGTTAGGAGGTAGAATAGCTCACCCACTCCTTTTGATGTAAATAGCTTCTGGAAGAAAAAAGTAACTTCTTCACTGATCTTGCATTCTTCCGTCACTTCTCCTCCTCCGACAAGTTTCAGCCTTGATATCGTGTTCTTCTTCCGTCGAGATGTGGCGTGCCTGTGAAAGAAAGCCGTATTTTTATCCCCAGCTTTTATCCAGTTTACCCTTGCCCTTTGTTCCCAATATCTTTCGTCTTTATCAATTTCTAGGTTTAGGTGCACCTTAATATCAATGATTTCTGCCATTATGTCATCAGTACTTTCCTTCTCCATCAGCATCTCCAGTTTCTTTGTCAGCCTTTTCTTCAGCCCTTCTCGTCCTTTTTTAATTTCCCCTGCCCATTTTTTTAAGTCCGACTATAATTTTTCCAGTTTCTCCAGAACATTGTTTGTAGTTTAATCCCAAGATGCTTTAATTTTTCCTTCGAGAGACTCTTCCATGGTCCACCATGCCTCAAACTTAAAACTTGGCTTGCCAAAATTATCATTATCTATTTTTGTAATAAGCAGCAGAGGACAATGATCAGATATTGAATGGGGCAAGTGATGAATGTTACCCATTGGAAATAGATTCCTCCACTTATCATTGGCTACTCCTCTATCAAGTCTCTCTTTAACATTTTTTTCTGGCATATTTCCCATTTCCCATGTTAACCAAGGCCCTATGTACCCTAGATCTTCCAATTTGCATTCTTCAAGAGTTTCTCTAAAAACCTCCATCCGTCTTTCATCTCTTAGTAAACCTCTTTTTTTCTCAAAAGAATACATGATTTCATTAAAGTCCCCACTCACAACCCATGGATGTGTCTGGTCTTGTCCCAATTTTCGTAACAAATTCCACGAATCATTCTTCAGATTGACATAAGGGGAGCCATAGAAACCTGTAAATCTCCTTTCTTCATTGTCAGTTTCTTCCATAACCATTGCATCAATGTGATTCTTAGAAAAACTTCTTAAGGTAACCGTAATCTCTTCTTTCCATGCTAAGCATAAACCACATCGGAAACCTTCTGCATCAACATCAATTCCATTATGAAAACCACATTTTCTTCTAACTTTCTCCATGCATTGCTTGCTTAATTTTGTCTCCATTAAGAAGACCAATTGGGGGTTTTGCTGCTTTAGAAAGTATCGCAGCCTTCTAACTGTTCGTGGACTCCCCAATCCACGAATATTCCAAGTAATGATTTTCATTGCGTTCGGTCGGCTTGCCTCTTGGCAGCCACCGATCCTATGAGTAAATTAGTATCACTCTGTTGCATAACGTTTCCCAGCGTTTCTCCTTGTTCCTGTTCTCTATCTTTTTTTAGCCTCTTTGTTCCAACTTCATATTCAGCTTCTATACAATAAGTCTCTGCTATTTCTTCAGTAGCTTTCCTCTTCTTGTTGCAGTTTTCATCCTTTTGCTTTGCCACTGTTAGGGCTGGATTGACTCTTCTCCAAGTTGACTTCTTTACTGAATGTGGATTATTGTCTTGACTTCTCCTCTTATCAACCACCCGCTCATTGCTCATAACAGAATCTTCTTTTTCTTGCTTCTTCATCTCCTCCTTGTTTTCATTCACTAGTAGTTCCCCGTGCGTCATCCCCAACCAATTATTTGCTTCTTCAGCTTTTCCATCATCAATCAAATCTGGGTCAGAGCCACCTGTATAGAAACATTGAACCCTATTCTGATTTAAAGAGTTATTTAATTTAATACACTCTTTTCCAAGTAAGTTTGATTCTGCTCTTAGTGCCATTGTGTATGGGGGATTTTCTTGAATTTTTGTTTTTTCTGCAGGATTCAGTGAGTTACAACCTAAGAGACCGTGCCCCAGCTTACCGCATCTGAAGCAAAAAGTCGGTAGTTTTTCATATTTAAATGAAATCCACCATTTGTTCTTATTATTCACTGAGACAAAAATACCCCTTCGAAGGGGTTTCTGCACATCGAGATTTATTTTTAGACGACACCATTCTCCGTTTATTTCAGATCTGATTATCCCGCCAAAAGTGACACCTATGGCATGTAGCAAGTCTTTTTTGTCAAATTCTGGTAGACATGGTCCTACCTTTAGCCAGACCGGTGAGGAGTTGAGTCGAATCTGAGATCTTTCCACCGATTGAGTAATCCTGTCGAAAAGGATTAGACTCTTCTGAAATAGCCATGGTCTACCTTCCATAATCAATTTTAAATCCTCTTCCGTCTCGAACGCTATCAAATATAGGTTTTGTCCTGCTGTTTGAATCTCGAACTTATTTTTTATTTTCCACAAACTCTTCATCTGTGCCTTAAAACTTTCCGGATTGTAAAACTTCTCTGTCCATATTGTGCAGATCAGGGTTGGTTTATCAGTCGGTACTACCTTCGAACCTTTGACAGATAATTGGATAAGCTCTTCAGTTAAGAGTGAAATCTCATCCCTCTGCTCTCTATCATCTCCACCGCTTTCCCCCATCCCAAGTTGCAGAAGTGACTGCCTCTACTAGGACTCTCGGCGAAGCACTCTTGGAAAAGAAGTAGCTAGGGTTTTTTATATTCCTTATTGGTTTCCAAGGAAAATGCACTTTTGAGAGGACATTTTTACGTTTAAATATTTTTAAAAGAAATATGTTTAAATATCTACTTGACTTTAAAAGATTGAAAAAATTAAAGATAAGTAGTAATAATTAAATTGAAGTAGAGAGGTGGGATGAAGATGGTTGCATCCAACATCCATTGAGGTGATAGTGGATTTTGAATTTATACAACCATATTGAAGCGGGGTGGGTGATGGAGCAGAGTGTTCTAGTTAGAGGTGCTCACGGGGTGAGCCAGGTTGGACCCAACAAATTTTTTAGACCCATTTGTTAGGCCCAGGCCCGACCTAGCCTAAAAAAATGTGCATAAAATTTTGCCTAAGCTCAGTCCGAATAAAAATGCTAAAACCTAAGTCGGCCTGGCCATATTAATTTTTATAAAATTTTAAATATATAATACATCAAAAATACTAAAAAACATTAAAATAAAGAATTCCCAACAAATTAAAAATAAATTTTAAAAAATATGTATACGTAAATAACACTAAGATAGATGCAACTTAACAAGTAAATATCTCTAAAATAATAACAAATTAACAATAAAACAAGTGTTATACAACATCCAAACAATAACAACAAAATAACAGTAATATAATAGTGAAATGGTAGCAAAATAGGGAGAAAATAACAAGAAAATAGCATTAAAAAACAAAAAAAAAATAGCAGCCTTTTTTGTCCTTTCGTGAATTAAGGCCGAGCTAAGCCAAAAATGCCTTACCCGACGCCCAACCCATTTTTTAAATGGGCCTTATTTTTTCTTCCCAAGTTCATTTTTCAGGCCTATATTTTTGCCCAAACCCTCCCACTTTTTGGGCGGCCTGACCCATGAGCAGGTCTAGTTTTAATTGTAGAGCGGTAGCAAATTTAGCAATATTCGCTCCAAAAAATAGGCCTAAAATTTTACTCAAGTCCAGCTTAGATAAAAAATACTAAACCTGAGCACGACCCAGTCCACCCATATCACTTTTTTTATATAATTTTTATATAAAAACAAATTAAAAAACTATACATCAAATACATTAAAAAAATGTTTCCTAATAATTTGAAAATACATTAAGAATAAAATCTTTATACTTAAATAATATTAAGATAGTTACAACTTAACAAATAAATACCTTTAAAATGATAGTAAAATTAACAATAAAATAATAGTTATACAATATCTAAACAATAACAATAGAATAATAACAATATAATAACAAAATTACAACAAAATAATAAAAAAACAACAATAAAAAATATTTAGGTATATTCGGGTTGAACCGTGCCCAAACCAAAAAAATATTACCAAACTTATTTTTTATTCAAACTCGTTTTGTCAAATTTATATTTTTATCCAAACTCTATCAATTTTCAAATAAAACTTTAAGTCTTGATGGATGAACCGAGCATATATTAAACAACTAACCCTTTATTGTAAGCATCGGCTAATCGGAGCTTTAACAAAAGCGGATTGGACGAAATTAGTAATCTTACATGATTTCATTTGGGATGGAAATAAATTATGGAAATAACATTGTACCCAAAGTTGGCTATAGGTGGAAATTGAGTAATTGATTTCAGTCCCCCTGTTTGGGAAATAGGACCACAAAAAACAATTTTTTATCACACTGAGATTTAATATTTACACACTAAAATTTGACCAAATGACATTTATTAATTGATAAGGTTTTTGACATAATGTGTATAACTATTTATAGTTCCTCTCTAATTTATAAATTGGAGGATAATGCGCTTCAACACAATTAAACTCATGTTTTTTTACATTGACAACGTTACCATACCCATACCAATCAAATTAAGACTCAATCAACATTAACTGATAAAGTTAATCCTTGAGTTTTAACCTATTGATGTTGAATTATTATCATTAGTAATTGTGATGTATGGATTTTAATTGATCATACAAGTAGTTTTTTGTTATAAAGATCATTCTTTATTATAACATTTAAGTTTGTTGTAAAAATTAATTATATATATTATTTTATATAACAACTTTTCATCTATAACATCAACAACTATAAAATATACTCTGTACTAGACCTGTCCATGGGTCGGGCGGGCCGTCGGGGTAAAAATATAGGCTCGAAATATGGGCTTTGGAAAAAAATGAGGCCCGTTTAAAAAACGGGCCAGGCCTCGAGCACCACTTTTTTGGCCCGGGTCCGGCCCGGCCCGAATATAATAAATATATATTTTTTATTTTTATTTTTTAATTTTAAAATACTTTTAAAATAATTTTTTTTATTTTTTATTTTTAAAATAATTTTTTAATGTTTATTTTAAAAATGGGCCGGGTCGGGCTCGGGCTTATGATATTTTTCCCGGGCCGGGCTTGGGCAAAATTTTAGACCCATATTTCGGGCTGGGCCAAAAAAATTTTCGAACTCGGCCTGGCCCATGGACAGGTTTACTCTGTACTAAATTGGATCTCTACAACAACTTTTGAATTTTAGTAAAATTAATCGTACATTAAAAAAATAAGTTTTAGTTAAAATATTATTTCAAAAAAAAAGTTTAAATCTTATATAAAAATATATTAATAATATTTTATCAAATGAAAACAATTTAGAAAAAAGAATTATTTTTGTAAATTTTATTATAGATGTGATTTTAATCACACTAATTAATAATATTTTTAAGAATTAATGATATTTTAAATATATTGTAGTTTTTCTAAAATTTGTTTCTTTTAAATTTTAAATATGATTTCAGTTCCAAATATTGTTATAAGCGTCTCAAATATCATTATAAGTGTATAAAAATTTGTAACATAAAAAATTTTGACAGACAAATAGAGAGAGGGTTCGTTGTATTTTAGTTGTTCATCCGTTTGTATGCTTTGTATTGGTTTGACTTTATTTTATAGTTGTTTGAACAAATACATTTACAAAAATTTAAGATCCTTACTTCATTTATTAACCAGGTCACCAACTTAGTTGAATAATGACAAAAATACCTTTACTTGACAAAATAAAACATATTATTCTGAGGGTATTTTATCATTTTATATATATATAATAGGAAAAATATATTTCAAGCATTTGTAATGAAATACTAATTTATTAATTATAATTTTTTTTTCATTCATGTAACATAATTGAATTTTAATTGTATAATATTTCTATTTGTAGAACTCTAAAAAAAAACTAATTTCAAAATTTTTCCAAAACCTTTTTCTCGAAATATAATTTTTTTAATAACATTAGTTAAGCTAATATGTAAGAAAATAATATTTTACAACAAAGCTTTTGGTTGAGAAATGGGCATTGATTGTAAAATGTTTCTTAAATGATGCATTTATCGGACTTAAAAAATTTGAAAACAAAAATTAAAAAAAAGGACAATAATTAATTTGGTGTAATATAAAAATGTTTGGTGGAGATAAGGATGAACGCCATTTGTTGGTGATGTGGGTAATTGGTTTTCATTGGTCGGCTGAAACTAGATATGAAGAAGATGCTCCTAGATTTTATGCAAAACGACAACATTTTCTGACCATCAATGGTGTGTTCTATTATTTGCATTATCGAGTTTGTGAAGGAATTTTGGATTTTGTGTTTTGGGTCACCGTCCAAAATTTCCTTTTTAAATTTATTTTTGTTTGATTCATGGAACAGAATATATATTTTTTATTTCGTTTGATTCATCACCCATATTTACTAGACTTCTAAGTAGAAGTATCATAACCGGGTCATTTGTTCAGATTCAAAGACCCATCTAAAAATAAAAAAATTTAGATAAAAATATAAACTCAAAAAATAAATATTTTTAAATGAATTAAGCTTTGAGTATAATATTTTGGTCTGAGCTCAGCTCGAATAAATCTAAACATTATTTTCTATTGTTATTTACTGTCATTTTGTTATTATATTGTTAATATTTTGTCATTATTGTTTAGATATTATATAAATTTCATTTTGTTTTTATTTAGATATTATATAACTCTTATTTTATTATTTTGTTGTTATTGTTGGAAAACATTTATTTTAATGTTTTTAGTGTATTTGATGTATTATATTTCTTAAAATTATTTTTTTTATAAAAAATATTAACATGAGTGGATCGAGTCGAGCTCGAATTTAACAATTTTAATCTAGATTGAGCTTGAATAAAATATTAAGTCTATTTTTTAAATCGGACGAAATTCAATACCCAAAAATTTGTATCGATCTGGCCAAGCCCATAATCAAACCTGCGTAGCCTAGCACCAATATAAATCACACCATTTTGTCCCTAAATTAGTTAGGGTTGATAAAAGAACTTCAGAAAATCAAATCACAAGTTCACAACCCAATTTGGTAAATGAACCATTGTAGTTATGATGTTTATTTTCAACTATAAAGCAACCTATTGCTAAAATAGATTCTCATTTCTATCCAACTATACTTTAATTCTCAATAAGAAAGCTCCAAAATGTTTTATTCTAATACATCGCTTCCGTCTTTTAACGTTTCTTTACCGTTCGGTTGTTGGACTTTTCCAATGTCTAGTCGATCAACGGTGCAGATTATCCTAGTTCTTATTCCTTGCAAGCACTGCAGGAAATCTATTCTTTTGTTATGCTAATTTCCTTTTTGTATAAAAATAAAAATAAAAATAATTAATGCTTGGAACTTTATACTTTGTTCCGAAGTCTTTGTCACAAATGGTCAATCTCTACCACTTGAATTTACTATAACGTCCTTTCAAGGTAATTATACCGTATGACCCCAGCACACTCATTCTTAGAGTGAGTTTGGATGGATGGTGCATTTACCTGCAGTTAGTGTAAAAATAGCAATGGTGGTGAGATTAAATATTGTAGCGATACTGTAGCGTGAAACAAAAAGTAAGTTAAACGCACCGCACCGCACCTAATCGCCCATCCAAACCCACCCTTAGATTATTTATTTATGAGGAGTTTTTTAAGGGATATTTATTATACTAAATTTATATTTAAGAAAGTCGTAACATGTTATCGCATCGTGCTATATTAACAAATGACTGAACCCTAAAACCGTCAGATCAGTTCAACATGTAAAAGACATGGTATCGAATAAATCCTCCCAGCATAACCAGATCACGTGACTTGGGGATATTTAAGTCATTCGAATTTCCTAGTCCTAATTAAAAAAAGAATGTAGCCAAATAAAGGAGCCAATCTTATTGGTTGATCCGCGGAGCAACCACCTTAAAACGACGCCGCATTTTCTCTCCTCCTCCTTCCTCCAATCACATAATTTCTTGGAATCATCACTTCCTCTTCCCCAAAAAGTCATCCTCTTCACTGTGGCACTGGCAGAACACTCAATTAAACGCCGTCCTAATAAAAAAACGCTTTCTTTTTTATTAACCGACTTGTTTAACTCAGTGGTCTCTATCTACAAAACCGAGTCAAGTGGTGCGGTTTGATATCGGTGATGCTTCGTGAGTTTATTTTCTTTTTCAAGTGATAAGATTCAAGAAACTTAAAAAAAGAGAGAAAAATGGATCGGGCAGACATGATGGTAGGGCCGGGTATGGATATGCCGATCATGCACGACAGTGATCGATACGATTTCGTTAAAGATATCGGGTCGGGTAATTTCGGAGTCGCCCGGCTTATGAGGGATAAGATTACCAAAGACCTCGTTGCTGTTAAGTACATCGAGAGAGGCGATAAGGTAGGTTAGTTTTCTTTTTTATTTCCAAATTCGTCAACTGTAACTTTCCTTTTTCTAAAATTTTATTTGCTTCTGGTCTATTTATGGAAATAAAATTCTGTTGGAATAGTTACAGTAGTTATAAAATAAGTTTTCCTTCTGTTTATGAAATTTCATTTCAACTACGTAACTAACCCTTTTTTTTAAAATTTTTTAGCATTGTATCAAATGTATTATTTATCCTTTTTAATGAAAGTATTGTATAATTAAAAAAATAAATATCTGTTGTGTTTTACAGATAGATGAAAATGTTCGAAGAGAGATTATTAATCATAGATCATTGAGGCATCCTAATATTGTTAGATTTAAAGAGGTAAGGTTAGTTGCTTAATTTTAATTAAAAATTAAAGTATTTTCGGTGTTTTAATTAAGTAATAATTATGGAAGATGTTCATTTTAGGTTATTTTAACACCTACTCATCTTGCCATCGTAATGGAATATGCATCGGGAGGTGAGCTTTTCGGGAGAATTTGTGCTGCTGGTCGATTCAACGAGGATGAGGTTTCATTTTATTTTACATTCATTTTGATGTCCATTATTATTATTATTATTTTTCTTTTGTTTCTACATTCATTTGTTTTGTTACAGGCTCGCTTCTTCTTCCAACAACTTTTATCCGGTGTTAGTTATTGTCATGCAATGGTAGTTTTAGTTTATCCATTTCCTTATTTCTGAATTCCATTTTTTTCATGTGCAAGTGTCGGATGTGGATACCAGTTTGGGAGTATGTGTTCCTATGAGTGTCATGTCCCATACTCTTGTCCGGATATGCATATATGCTATGCTATGTTGCTCAAACTCTTCCATTCCTCCCCCTCAAAATATTCATAATCGGACATTTTCGAATACGAGTATGGGATTATTATTCTATACACTAGTAATGGAGTTTCCTAACTCCACAAGCAAGGCAAAATAGATGTTGTATTTGTTGTTCTTTTTAATATAGTTTAAGGATATGTTCAACTTTTTAACTCTGCTTGTAGAGTTAAAAAGCAGGGATGGGATAGTAATCTTATAAGAAAACACATATCCATATCCGGCACACACTTGAATCTATGTAACATTGGTGTTACATATAATGCGATAAAATTAGTTTGCTCATTGATATGATTTCTTTCTCTTAATGAAGCAAGTATGCCACCGTGATTTGAAGTTGGAAAACACTTTGTTGGATGGTAGTCCAGCTCCTCGGCTTAAGATATGCGATTTTGGGTATTCAAAGGTATAGTTTGTTTGAATCCTCTGTTGTTTCTCTTATCATTCGATGAGGTTAATGGTTCTACGTTGTAAAATGTGAAACATTCATGTTCTTTGGTGAGGTTTTACTTAATCTATATTGAATTATGATAATTGTTCTTCGTTTAAAAGATCTTGTCGTCGTTTGCTTACCTTGGAAGAACTAGCTTCTTTTTACTTTTGTACATTTCAGGTGAAATAGCATGTGATTTTATCGGTTACGTAAGACCGGTATCATACTTATCTGTTTGTTTGTGATTGTTTTTCTCAGTCTTCAGTTCTTCATTCGCAACCGAAGTCCACTGTTGGAACTCCTGCATACATTGCCCCCGAGGTACTCCAAAGGCAAGAATACGATGGCAAGGTATAATCGTGAGCTAGTTCAAATCAGTTTTGGTTTCCAGTTTACAATCCACATGCAAATTCCTGGTTAAGACGTAAAGAACTAGATGTTATATGGGTTAGTCACCGTGTTCTAGTTGTATATTTGAGTGAAATGGCACCAAATTGATGGTTTTTGCCCCTTAGTTGATTTAAAACTTCGGTTTAGTATTCATACTCTGTGAACTGACAGTTGCTGCAGTCCTCCAATGAAGAAGGCCTGGAATGGTATGTCGTTGCTTCGCTTATGTGTAATGCGAGTATTTGTTGAATGGATCTGGTTTAGTCTTTTGGCTGGTTCTTATCAGTCAAGTGTTGATGGCTATACTGGGTTTGATATTCAAATGCACACGAAAGAACATCAAGCGAGTCATACGTCCCTGCAAGTTGATGTTAGAATATGAAAATTAGTAAAGAAATGAGTTGATGATATTGTGTTGTGATATCAGATTGCAGATGTATGGTCATGCGGGGTTACCTTGTATGTAATGCTGGTCGGGGCATATCCTTTCGAGGATCCCGATGAGCCAAAAGACTTTCGGAAGACGATACAAGTATATCACTGGATATTGTTATTGCATTAGTCTCATTTCTTCCCTCAAAAAAGATCTATTCTCTCATGTCTCTCATTGATTCATACAGAGAATTCTCAGTATCCAGTACTCCATTCCAGATTTTGTCCAAATATCTCCCGAATGTCGACATCTGATTTCAAGGATTTTTGTTGCTGATCCTACAGCTGTGAGTATTTTCTGCAGAGAATTCCCAGGTAACTTTTGGCAACTGCCATGATTCTGAAGTGGACTATTTTGTTTAACAGAGGATTACGATTCCGGAAATCAGAAATCACGAGTGGTTCTTGAAGAATCTACCTGCTGATCTGATGGATGAAAACACAATGGGTAACCACTTTGAGGAGCCTGATCAACCTATGCAGAGCATGGATACGATCAGGCAGATAATTGCCGAGGCCACCATTCCAGCAGCGGGTGCCCGTGACCTAAGTCACATGTCAGACATCCTTGATGATGAAGACATGGATGACCTTGATTCTGAATCCGAGCTCGACATCGACAGCAGCGGGGAGATAATCTATGCAATGTAATAGGAAGAAAACAGTTTGGGTCATCATATTGAGAGGTGATAAAGACATGGCTGCAGAGAATGTATTCCCGAGTGCCTGGTATCAGAGATTAAAACTATAATATGGAAGTCCACGATGCTAGTTTCGATTTGAGTCTGTTATGCGAGTCGGTCGAATGAATCGATATTTAATACTAGTTTAGAAGGGAGGATGATTAGAAGAAGATTCTCATGGTCTCTCTCCCACTTTCACAGCTCAATCTGTTCATCTGTATTTTGACATTGATGGTTTAGGTTTTTTATTGCTTCTGTCGTTTAGCAGTTTTTCTTTGTTCTTTTTAACAAAATTTCATAAAAAAATGAGGTTGGAGCTGGAATTAAAAGCCATGCATGCAGTTGACTTTCCACATATACTCAATAATTAAGCTTAATATATAAATTAGCTCCAACATTGTATCTTTTAATGTTTTCATATATAAAAAATGCTAAATTACTTAGTCGGGTGTTTTTTTTTAATTTTAATTTTTAATGTGTTTTTATTATAATCACTCAATCATTAAATTTCCAACGTTAATTGTACATGTTATATCATGTTGTTACTTATTTTGGTCACTTAATTTTTAGGTTATTTTTATTTTGATCACCTCCAAAAATTCTTTTCTTAAAGTATTAATTGGGGTAAAAAATTAAAGCTCAAAATGAAAAATGGGTAGAAATTAAAATAATGCATTAAAATTTGTTAAATTGTACATATTTATCAATTTGTTGAAAATTTTAAATTTTTTTTCTAATATTGAAATTTTAAATTCAAAATATAAAAATAAATAAATAAATTATTTATCTTTGGATAATGTTAACCGATTTGTTATGATAATATTGAAATTAATTAAATTATTTTTTTTCTAAATTTTAAAATTTTATTTTATGCTTTTGTATTATATTCTTAACAAAATCAACTTGATAACTCGTATTTAATAATTATTACAAAATTAAATTTCTTTTGATTATTTATTCTCCAAACTTCAAAACTAAGTTAAAAGTAAAGAAAAGTCATTGCAGTTAATTAAATTAATTGCTTGTTCTTCATTTGGGTATGGAAGTGACAAAACCTTATGGGTTTAATTTGGCATGGAATATAAAATTAATTAATTTTAACTAATTGGAAGGAATTTTCTTTGTTTTTAGCTTAATATGAAAGAAATAAAATAAAAAAATGTGTTTCATGTATATATTAAAGATGATTTATTTGAGTTGATTTTTAATTTAGAAATATAAAATAAAATTTTAAGATTTAAAAGGAGACTAGATTAATTAATTTAATTAATTTTAATTTTAAATTCTCAAAATTAAAGAAAAAAAGAAATTTAGAACTTTGGATAAGAGGATAAACAAACACAATTTGACAATTTTTAAAGTATTATTTTAGTTTCTACCATTTTTCACTTTAATCCTTAATGTTTTTTTTACTCAAATCAATTTTATATATATAAAAAAAAGGAAATGATTTTTGAGTGACTAAAATAAAAGCAACCTAAAAATTGGGTGATCAAAATAAAAGTGTGAATATGAGGCAACATATACAAGTTAATTATCGTCATTAGAGATTTAAAGATTGAATAACTAAAATGAAAATATCCTAAAAATTGATGGATGAAATTACAAGAATTTCATTTTAAAGGATGAAAATAAAAATATCTCAAAAATAGAAATTTCAATTGTAATTGGTTAACAGATTAGATGAAGTGAAACATAGTGGAGAATCCAAGTAGGCACCCACCAATCCAGTGCATTGCAGGAGCGGTGCGTCGGTGGAAATTGCAGCGGTTCCCACCTCCATTGGATTGCTCGGCTCCCAATGCCCAAACAGCTATTGACACTCCCAAATAATTCATTGTGGACAGCAAATAAACTTTAAGACAAAGTTAGGTTTAAATAATAATTTATTTTTTTAAAAAAATAATCATAACTATTAATAATAAACAGGGATGAAAAAATAAGGACTGCAGACAAAAGTGGTCTGTGATTTTGTTCGTCCTATATATTTGGATAAAATTAGAAAAAGAAGCTTTAAAAATTTAAGCTTTTGGGTCCAAAGCTATGAAATAGGAGACCAATGTTTTTATTTTTGGATATCCTTCCATGTGAGGTTTGATTCATAAAACTAACCATTATTTTATTTTCCTAATATATTAATAAAGGCAAAAAAGGTTAGGTTAGAAAGATTCCAACATCAACTATTTTTTTTATACTAATTAATTAAAGCATCTTTCTATTTTCATTAAAAACTCTGCTAATCGAAGGAAGTTGTTCGGAATACCATTTTCCAAGAAATGGGAAGAAAAAACAAAGTACAAAGCCATAAAACACCCAAGCTGCAGTCTTTGTTCCTATTTCCTAAACACATATATGATCTTGTTTTTATACTATTAATAATTGCATTTTTCCCTAATAAACTCCCTATAAAATCTTTTAGCCCAAAATATTTGAACAATTTTCTGTTCTCTTTTCAAGCTTTTTTTAGAACATATTAATAAAATCCCTCAAACTTTTAAAAATTCTCATTTGAAAATCTTAATTAAATTCACTTAAAATATTTTAAATTCTCATTAATCTTACAAGGATTTTAAGATTTTTAATTAGATCCCCAATTTTTTTTAAAAAAATTCTCATTGAACTCTTACAATTTTTGAAACTTGTATTAGCCCCCAAAAACTTAGTTTTAGGATCCACCATTGATTTTAACCAATGTTCTTGGATCCAAATCGAATCGGTTGAACTAGAAATTGGTTCATATATTGGTCTATACAAAGAGATTGAATTGACTTTTAATTGAACCAATAACAATCAACAAAAAAAATTAAAACTAGAACAAAAATAGACCATTAAACTAATTTATAATTTTTTAAAATAATTTTTATGATTTTTAATTATTTAGGTAATTATTATTCAAATAAGTTGTATTGAAAATCAATAGTTTTTACTAATTTGATTATCGATTCAATTTTAAAAAATTGTTTTTAACTTCAAAAAAAATTATATCACTAATATATCGAATTATTATATTTAATAAATTATATATATCTGAAACATTTATATTTTCAAATTATAGTGGTTTTTTTAATACATTTATCGTGACATTATCTTTTATTTTTTAAATCATGTTTATAGAATCTAAGCTCATTTTGTTTGTAAAAAAGAAAAAAGCCAAAAGTGAAAATAAACATAAGCTGGAAGCAATTATCATAACGCGGAAACGCGTTGCGCCGATTGTTAGTTTAAATGCAAGCTTACAACTTGCTTTAAAAAGGCCACTCTACTTCCACCAAGATCTAGTGTATACATATTTTTCCCTGTTTTGTTCTTAAAACAGTTCACTTTCCAGGGAGTTTCAAACCAGCAGGTGAGTGTCTGTTTCAGCCAATAATTGTCTTCTGATAAACCCATTTCTGCCAGGTTTTTGTTTTTAATAGTGTTTGATTGGTTGGCTTTCAGGGTATAAGAGGAAAATGTTTTTAATGGCCATCTCAATTTCTTCTACTATTTTTACTTGTTCGTTGCTTAATCGGGACGATTCTAACAAGTGGTATCAGAGCTAGTTTAACTTTCATAGATCAGCCCGGTTAGAGATGGCAGCAACAAGGTTTGAAATTGAGAAGTTCGATGGTGAGACAAATTTCAATCTGTGACAAGTTCAGATGATGGCAATTCTAGTTCAAAATGGCTTGAAAAAGGTTGTTACAGGGAAAAAGCCAGAGAATCTAAATCAAACAGAATGGGAAGAGCTTGATGAAAAGGCCTTGTCTGCAATCCAGTTGTGCCTCACGAATACAGTATTGCAGGAGGTATTGATGGAGAAGACCTCATTCGCCTTGTGGAAAAGGTTAGAAACTCTTTATGCGACTAAGTCTCTGGCTAACCGTTTAGTGTTGAAACAACGTCTATTTACGTTTCGCATGAACGATGGTGAGCTTCTTAAAGATCACATCAGTCAATTCATTACTCTTTTAAATGATTTAAAGAACGTTGAGGTTCATATTGACGATGAAGATCAAGCTATGCTATTATTGTGCTCTTTACCCTCTTCATACAAGTCTTTCAGAGAGACCCTGATTTATGGCAAAGACAAACTCTCGTTCGAAGATGTGAAGGGTCATTTGTTGAGTAGAGACAAACTCGACAATGAGTTTGATTTGAATAGCAAAGCAGATAGACAAGCTTCCGTTTTGGTAGCATCAAAGAAACGAGAAAAAAGGTGTCGCTATTGCAAAAAGTTAGGTCACGTCAAAGCAGATTGTTATAAACTGCGAAATAAAAGAGCTGCTGAGAGTAACGAGGAAGATGTAGTTGGTGCTAATTTGGTCGATGAAGGCAGTGATGATTTCTTGTTAGTGTCAACGAGCGATAACTCCAAGCTTACGTCTGAGTGGATCCTAGATTCAGGATGTTCTTTTCACATGTGTCCCAATAGAGAATGGTTCTCCACATACAGTTCAGTTGAAGGTGGAGTTGTGCACATGGGAAACGATTCATCTAGTAAAATAATCGGTATTGGTACTGTTAAAATTAGGATACACGATGGGACGATTAGGACACTCTCAGATGTCAGGTATGTACCTGATTTACGAAAGAATCTCATCTCCTTGAGTATTTTAGACTTGAAAGGATGCAGAATCAACATCGAGTCGAGCAACATTAAAGTATCTCGTGGAGCTCTCGTTTTGTTAAAAGGTAAAAGAACCGGCAGTCTTTATATTCTGGAAGGTTCTACAGTGACCGGTGAAATCGGACGTCCCTCGTCCGTTACGGAGTCAAAGTCAACTCATTTGAAGCGGAGGCAACTTGGTCATAGGAGGGAAAAATGTATGACCGTTTCGTTGAAGAGAGGTTCTCTTTTGGATGCAGGTTTTGAAAAGTTAGGGCACTGTATTCGTGAAAATCAGACTCGGGTTAGTTTTGATTTGGCAGTGCACAAGTCGAAGGCTAGAAGTCTTCCAGCTTCTAAGCATAGATTCGACTCAGTTAATTCCCTGCATAGTTCAAGATAGGCCCGTGGCGGGTTTTGGCAAAGATGGCATTGAAAGAATTCGTGTCAAGGTGGAGATTGTTAGAATTATGTGACCCAAATTCTAAGAGATTGCTTGCAAGTCAAGTTAAACAAAAATATATTTTCTTTCTAGAAGATTTAGTATTTATTAGTATAATATATTTAGCATTTATTAGTATAGTTTATTTGACTTACTAATTTAGCCTATAAATAGGCTCCTTTACAATCTTAGAATTAAGAGACACCCATTAGATTAGAACTCATAACACATTCAGAGAATTTTGTGTTTACGTTTGAGGGTTCTTTGTTTTTCGGGTTTTCGGGGTTTAGTTTTTATCTCCATCTTTTGTACTCTTCATTCTTTTGCCATTATAGTAAAATTATCTTTGCCCGTGGTTTTTTATCCTCTTTTGAGGGGTTTTTCCACGTTAAATTTGTGTGTTCATCTTCTCAATTTCTTCTACTATTTTTACTTGTTCGTTGCTTAATCGGGACGATCCTAACACATGCCTTTATATTGAATATAATTACTCTCTTTGATCTGTTGTCATGTTCTCTAGGAGCCATGGTTTTCATGTTTTCAGTTTCAGTTTCTTGAAAACAGAATTGATGCTTCCCCTTTAGTCTCATTAGCATTGTAGCAATTCACCAAAAATTTCATCAATCTCCATTTAATTGTAATGTTTGAAAGATAGTATTACCTATTTCAGTCCATACTTTTACGTCATCTTTATACATATATAATATTTTCCTTTTCCGGTTGCCAACGGTTTTTGTTCTTTTCTGGCAGGTGTATCCGAATTCTTGGACCGCCATATTGGTTTCCTTGGACAACCAAGGTATGTGGAATGTGCGATCTACGTTATGGGACAGGCAATATCTCGGACAACAATTCTACCTCAGAGTCTGGAATCCGGTTCGCAGCCTTGCTAACGAATATGACATTCCCTCTAATGTCCTACTCTGCGGCCAAGCCGTCGGGCGTCACCCGTAGTTCGATTAAACCATTGAAAACCAACTTTTTCTAGGGTCATGAGAGTTTGACTGGCGGAGAAAAATAGATGATAGAAAAGAGAATGGATCGAAATCATTGTTCTTTCATTTGTGTATCTTTAGAAGCATTAGATAAATTATGCATTCATTGGATATTTGGATTACTATATTAGCTCCAAGAGCCTGAATTATATGTTATGAAAAGAACTGAGGTTTTATAAATTTTAAACCATATAAAGATCTAGCATTTGGGTATACACATGTACTTTTAGATGCCCAAGCAAATCATGAATGGGATGATGAGTCATTTTTTAGTTTAATATTTTTATTTAACTAATTCCACCATTTTTGTTTAAATTTGAATTTTAGGTTTAATATTTATTTTTCCAATTGCTCTTTAAAAAAAAAACTTCAATTTTTGGGTGAACTATTCAATTCATCACGGTTCTTTTTTGTTTGTTTTTGTTTTAGCCATCCAAAGTGAAACCTTTGGAATTTTGTTGATCAATTTTTAAACGTTTTTATTTTAATTTAATTGTCCAATCGGTGATTAATTAACATATATAATTAATATTTATTAATTGTTTATGAAACCTATTTTTTTATTATAATTTTAACTCTTTCATACTAAGTTAAAAGTTACAAATTAAATTAATTAATGTTTCTTTGCTTTTAGCTTAATATGAAATATTCAAGATTATATAATAAAAAGAAATTTATGTTTTTTTAATTAAATATTAATTATTTGAGTTAATTTCATTGAAAATAATCTGAAAATGTAAAATAAAAATTTTATTACAAAATTAAACATATTTTAGTGTTACGGTTCATGATTCAAAATCAGTAATGATTTGTTATACTAAAGTTTTAAGCCGTACCACTAATAAATACTTCATGTATGGTTCTTTTAATGGAACCTAACGCAAATATCAGCAATTAACGAATCTAACTCTTCAGCTTGAATTATTTCAACAAAAACTGAAGAAAGAAGCTTACTAATCTCCTTAGCAAGCTCACAGCAAGACAAAGGAAACGGGGATATTTTCTTTCTCTTTTTCTTAGCCATGGACGGTGGTGGAAGAAAGGAATGATCTAAAATTTGTTTTTATCTTCCCCACTATGCCTTTTATATATAGAGAGAGAGATATTATTAGTAAATTAATTAGATTAAACATATTATTAATATATACTAATAATGTTTTGTAATGATAATTAATGGGTAATGATGGAGAAAGCATGGAATCACACTACCATTTATTGAATTAAGAAATAATTAATACCAAGGACTTGGTTAATAGCTTAATAAGGACTTGTGAAATTTATACTAAATTTTCTTTTCATTTTGTTCACCATGTACTATTTGTAATTCTATTTCTTAATCCTGTATTTGATTTGTAACTTTCTCGTTTCAATTTTTTAAACGACTCATTTAACAATTTAAGCTTAACACTACCTTTTCCTACATCAACAAAAAATTGGGTTGTTACAATGTAAATGTCAAAGATTAAATTTTTTTTAGAATTAAGACTAAATTGTCATAATGTATGCTGTGCCAATTTTAAAAATTGTCACATCATTTTTCTATTAGCCATTTAATGAATGGTGATAAAAAAAAGACAATTGAATAATTAGATGACTATTTTATAACTTAATAGAAAAATAAAAGAAATTAATTATGTATGCTTGGTAAAAAAGATAAAAAAATTTAAAAGAAAATATATTTTCTTTTCTACCCTTCCTTGGCAGAGTTAAAAAATGAGAGGGAAAAAAATTAAACTTTTGAAAAATACATAATTTTGAACTAACATACGGCCATTCATTCGTATCTCATTTTCTCTCATCTTATTATTCCAATTTAGAAGGATTGGTTTTTATGTATTAGGATGCAAAATAGTAATTTGTCATATTTTTTTTCTCACTTTTCCTCTTTACCAAGTACACCCCAAATTTATTTTCTTTTCACCTTTTCAATCGTTTTCATCCTTTCATTTTTCACTCAACCAAATACATTTTAAATAATGTTAAAATTAAACTTAAATTTTAAAAACTAAAAAAAAGTTCATTTTTTAATTTAATTGATATAAAATTGTGAAATATATGTGCTAATATTCAATCACATCACCCTATAAAATAATAAATGCAATTGTGGACCATAATGCAAATATAAATTGTGAACCATAATGCAAATATTTTGTAACAAAGAAATTAGGGGGAAAAGGCTGGTAACATTGATGAAGTTGTGGGTGCAAGCACCTTCTCATAAATGCAATAAGTTATATAGTGCGTTTGTTTCACCGAAAATTATTTACAAAAAAATATTTTTTTCCTGTAAAATTATTATTTTTGAAAAATATAAGTTAATTTGTGAAAAAGAACTCGTAATTTTATTTTTATCTAAAATTTAACTTAAATCATGCCTAATAATATTATATTAATAATAAATTTTAAATTTTAAATTTAAAAATATTTAAAATATTAATATAAAATATTATAATTTCCAATATTATTGAATATACATATTTAAATTATTTATATTTAATAATACAATAAATTATCAATATAATTTATATAATTTATTACATTAATATTTATTTAATATTAAAATTTTATTTTAATAAAAATTTTAAAATAAAAAATTTAAATTTAAACAATATTCTTCATATATTATTGAAAAATATTTATAGTAATAATTTAATAATAAATATGCATTACAATTATAAATATATTAATAATAAATGTTTTATAATATCAAGGTTAAAGTATGCCATAAGTTCATCTACTCTTCATAAATTTGGAAGTTAATAATTGTACTTTTCTTTTTAAGAAATTAGTCCCCTACATTTCAGATTTCAAAATTTAGGTCTAATTGTTAATACTATTAATTTTTTGTCAATTTTGTTGATGTAATATTTTTAAATAAAAAATACTCGCTTGGTAGCCACGTAGTTAAAATAATGATGTTGTAAAAAAACCTGAATTTAACAAAATATTTTTAATGGTGTTAACAATTGGACCTGAATTTTAAAATCTAAAAAGTAGGACTAAATTCTCAAAAATAAAAGTATAGGGATTAAATTTTAAATTTACAAAGAGTGTAGAGACTTATAACATATTTTAACTTAGTATAAAATATGAATATTTGTTTACTAGCTTCAGCTATCCCTTACAACTCTAAAGTATCAATTTGCACTCTTATATCATTTAAACAAAGTTTAATTATATATTATTTATTGTTAAATTTATATATGATATTGATATTACAATATATTATTTTATTATAAAATAAATTTTGATTATCAAAAGGAGATTATACTATGTTATGCATTCTACTAAGAAAAACTTTTACAAAATGATTTCGGGAAATTTTACTTAACAACGGAAAATATTTTACGCATGATTATTCAAACATCAGAAAATGTTATTTTTTCAGAAATTCAATTCATTTTTCAGGAATCAACATAAGTATATTTTTATAAAGGAGTGAAAGTAAGAAAAATAAATAAATTTTAACTGCATTTGATAATAAAGAAAAATAAGAGAAAAAATGATTATTTGGAAAGAGAGAGAATGAGAAAAAAAATTTATTTTAGTTAAAAATGATATATTTTTAAAAAAAATTTCTTTTTTCTTTTTGATTTTCAATTATACCTTTCAATTTTTTATCATTTCAAATGAAAAAGAGTGTAATGAACAATTTTGTCTGTTAATCGGAAACGACTCCTCCTCAAAAATCTTATCCTATTTTTCTCATTTAAACATTTTTTTTGTTAAAAGATATTCATTCATCACAGAAAATTACAAAAGATCATCAGGTAAGAGAAACTGTTACCAGAACGGGCAGGTCCCAATAGCAGAATTTTAGTATTGAGCAGCCTGTTCAACAGGTTGGCTGGCATTAGATAGAACTCCCTTGCAAATAGTTGAAGCAGCTAACAGGAAATATTGAGATAGAAAAGAAAAAGGATAGGGAAACTATGACACACTTTGTTCTAATTCATGGTATGTGTCATGGAGCTTGGTGTTGGTACAAGATTGTGTCGCTGCTCAAATCAGGCGGTCACCGTGTTACTCCCTTGGATCTTGGTGCCAGTGGAATCAACCCCAAGACTATCACTGACTTGGCTTCCTTGTCCGATTATGCGCAGCCATTGATGGCATTAATGGCCTCTTTGCCTCAAGACGAGAAAGTGATACTAGTGGGTCATAGTTACGGTGGGGTTATCATTTCCTTAGCCATGGAAAGCTTCCCCATGAAAGTATTGGCCGCTGTTTATCTCACAGCTTTTATGCCGAATCATGATTCTCCTATTGCGACTGCAGTAGCTGAGGTAATAATAAATATGAAGAAGGCTATGCGTTTTTATGTTCACGTATGTCTGTGTTTTAGTTATCTTTTGTTTGGATTTGAACTTGGGTTGAATTTTTGTGTGGAAGATAGTCCTTCAGAAGAGCTATGGCGGAGCCGCTCATGGATTTCCAGTTATTGTTTGAAGATGGGTCGGAAAATCCACCAACTCATGCCTTATTTGGACCAAAATACATGGAGGCAATGGTTTATCAACTCTCACCAAAAGAGGTTAGTTTATTTCATTTCTATAAATAAATGGTTATTAGATGAACGTGGTTTGTGGGTGCTGATGGTATAATGTTTTGTTGGAATTTGTAGGATATAGAATTGGCCAACACGTTGCTGAGAAAAGGAAAGTGGTTCATGAAAGATTTATCCAAGGAATCTCTGCTATCAAAAGAGAAATTCGGATCCGTTGATCGGGCTTATATAGTTTGCAAAGATGATTTGCTGATAAAAGAAAGCTTGCAGAAATGGTACGTCGAAAATAGCCCTACAGATGATGTGAAAGTCATAGCTGGTGCCGATCATATGGCCATGCTTTCCAAACCCCAGGAGGTCTGCAAATGTTTCCAAGAAGTTGCTGAGAAATATAATTGATTCTACCATCAAATATTTCACTTAGCCAACTTTGTAATCAATAAATAAAACAGGTGTTCTACGATGTACGGAATCTATAAAAAAAATGGTTCTTTAAATTCCTGTCGAAATAAAGTTTTAACCTTTTTATGGGTTTTTTATCGAAATAAATTAAAAAAAATTAAATACCGAAATATGTTGTCAGATAGATTAATTACCGAAATGATATTTTTTTTAATGGCGCCTATTTGACAGGCGCCAATGAATTTTTTATATTTAATTTTTTTCTTTTAATAAAATATTATTAATTTTATTCTCGGATCAGTATATGACTAGGGCATAGATACGAGACGTGACTAGTTGCGCCTATCTCAGAGGCGCCATTGTTGCTTATTTTTTCCCTATATATACCCCCGAAAATCAAATGAGCACAGATACAAAATTTAGCAGAGGAAAGGAAATAAGAAGATAGGGAGAAGAAAAAAAAAAGGAAAACAAGAAGAAGGATAAGGTATTTTGGTTTTTTTTTAGAATAGAATGTAGAGTATTGTTAGTAATTTTATTATTTGAAAGTTATTTTGTTAGGTTATTAATTTTATTAGCTTCTGAATGAAAAATTTTGCATTAAAAATTTTATGTAATTTTTTTGCATTTCGAAACTGTTTTAAGAATTTTGAAATTTTTTTAACAGATCTAGTATTAAAGATGGAGAATCAATTTTTTATATGTGTTTATTTCGATGGAGAAATTTTGACAACCGTGGGATGTATATTTGAATGTCGCAAACAAGTAGCAATGAGATTTAATAGAAATATCTCGTTTGATGATATGAAGGAAAAAATAAGTGAAAAAATTTATAGACGTTATGGGAGAAGGATATCAAAACTTTTCTACAAGTTTCCAGTTTCGACAGATCTAATAAAAAATATCGAAATAGAACTTGTAGACGATGAAGACGTGGAGACAATTGTCGCTCTTTATTGTGGGACTCGGAGCAACCAAAATGCACCAATTCAGTTATTTACTGAGTTAGCTGGTGTGGAGGCAATTGAAGATCCCACTCCATTAGGTGAAGAAGATGGAGTTCAAGCTTTGTGTATGGTGGTTCCAGTGTCGTATGTTGATAGGCAATCAACTATACACGGGATCGATATTGATCTTAATGCTGCACCCGAGACTGGTGTGGTTGGTATTGATGTATACTATAGTAGTGATCCTGTTGATCACGAAGTTAGTAGTGAGAGTGATCCCCACATAGACGAGGTCCCAGATGATATTGACGACGAAGGCGTGAATGAGGATGGAAACATTAACGCGTTTTCAGTCGGAAATCAGATTCGTCGTATTGTGATACACAATAATCCTGGGGTATACATGTCTCGGATAGACCCCGATGCGGTGCGGGCAGCCGAGTTTCTGGAGTACCCTGAAATACTACCTGTTTATCGGATGACCGTATATTCTGATCCAGAGGAGTTATTCGTGGGCCAGAGATTTGAAAGTAAGGAATAATGCATATTTGCCATTAAGCGGTATAGCATGAATATATCAGTAGACTACAAAGTCGTCGTGTCTAAACCAACATTATATATTGGAGAGTGTTGGAGGTCGACAAAAGGCTGCAATTGGTGGATATGAGCTGTATTTATCTAGAAGTCGCAGATGTGGGAGATACGAAAATTTGTTGGGCCTCACACATGCAGTTCAACACGTATGACAGGAGATCATCAAAAACTTGACTCCAAAACTATGTGTACGTGTATCATGCCAATGGTGAAAGACATGCCGACCATTAAAGTTTTGGTACTGATTGTCGAAATACAAGCACGGTTCCAGTATCGAGTATCATACCGGAAGACATGGGTAGCTAAATAGATGGTAATGGAGTAATTGTATGGAGATTTTGATGCATCGTACAATGAGTTACAGGGATGGATAGCCGCTATGAGGGAACACATGCCTGGGACTGTCATTGAGTTGGAGACACGACCTTATTATGGGTCGGATAACCAACTACAATCGAGAGAAAGAATTTTTCATCAGATGTTCTGAACGTTTAATTAATGTGTGTATGCATTTCCCCACTACAAACCGTTTGTGCAAGTAGATCGAACCTGGCTATATGAAAAATACACACAGATCCTACTTCTTGCGGTTGCTCAAGATGGCAACAGGAATGTGCTCCCGATAGCATTTGCCATCGTTGATAAGGAAAACCTGGAATCGTGAGAGTTCTTCCTTACCAACCTGCGGAGGTATGTTATTAGCAATGGTAATATTTGTATCATCTCTGATAGAAGAAAATGATTAATTGCAGCCATTAGGCGTTCCGGTGTACCATGGAGATCTGTTTACTGCATCCGGCACATCGCGGCTAACTTCTAGCGAGATTATAAGAATGCAGACTAGAAGAGACAAGTTGTAAGAATGGGTAAAGAATTACCTTATCTTTTCAATATAAGTTTTAATGTTTTAGAGCAATACTGTAACTTATATTTTCTTAATACATATGCAGCGCACGAGCTAGAGCCACACATTTTTCGTCAAAGAATGGCCTGACTTGAGAGTGACATGGAGGGTCAAACCAACACATCTTTTCGACAGTGGTTGGGTACCATGGAGCAGTGATAATGAGCTCAAGATTTTGACGAGGGCTTTCGTTATGGTCAAATTACCACAAACTTGGTGGAGGGGATCAACGCTGTGTTATTAAAAACACGACATCTTTCGATTTCATTTGTCTTCTCGGCTACATTCTACAAGTTGGCTACCTTAATGCCAAGAATGGGTCAGCAACAAGTCAACCAGATGGAGGCGGGACACGTCTTTGTCGAAGATGTTAGGGATGCAATGGTTGCAAACCGTCGGATGGTGAGGTCGATGGCAATAGAAGTATATTTACGACATAATAAAATGTTTCAAGTTACAGAGACCATCGGTCGTCGACCCGGTATACCACCTAGGTTCTACGGAGTTGATATCTGAAATAGACGGTGCGACTGCAGGAGGTTTCAAACACTTCATTATCCATTTGCACATGTCGTGGCAGCTTGTGCTAAAGTTGGGCTCAATGTAGAAAAATTTATCGATAAAGTGTACACCATCGAAAGCACATTGCGTGTATAGAAAAACGAGTTCCCCGTGCTTCCTGACCCATCTACTTAGGAGGTACCTCCGACGACCTTCGAGCTTGTCCCAGACAAAAGGTTGCATAGGAACCCGAAAGGTCGTTCGCAATCATCCAGAATTTATAACGAAATGGACATTAGGGAGAAATCTGACAGGAAGCTGTGTGGCGTATACAGATTAGCCGATCATAATTGGAGTAAATGTCCACTCCGAAACTACCATGTTGGACAATCGTCTCAATCGGGTAGAAATTGAGATGTAGTTCATTACATGTTGAGAGGATTGAATCACAAATTTGTCTACAATTTGTTGTAGTTAATCTAATTTGAAATTACAAAATAAAAAAAACCATAAAATTTTATTTACAAAAAAGGCAAAAAAGTCATTATATAAATACACAGTTGACTATTTAAATTGCAAAGGCAAAAAAATTAAATTGATAAATAAAATACCAAAAAAAATTTATTACATAAATATGAAGTTATTTATATTACAAAACCCCCTAAAATTGATGGTTTGATGGTGTGGTTCTAGGGGTATATTTTTGTGGAGCTCGACGTTCACGTTGCGGGCGATTATGGTGATCAACGTTCTCATCATCCGTATATAGGGGTGTGAGAAACATAGATGAAAAATCATATATCTCAAATGCCATCGATGAACTTGAGCTGAGAGAAGTGGAGTACGGCGGTGGATACGAGCCCGCGAAATAGTCATCGCCCTTTAAATCTGGATGATAAGAATTATCCCTAGAATGTAGTTTCGTCTTTGACTCTGGCTCCGCTCTAGCTCTGCCTTCGGCTCTAGCTCTGGGTCTGGTGTATGATTCAGATCTGGAAGGGGTTGCCCAATTCGTGTCGTATGTGAAGGGACTACCATCGACTGTCCACCAAACAGAAATAGTTTCCCTATCTCACAATACCACTGTATGTACTCTAACGAGGGCTGCAGATCCAAAGCACGATCTATCTGAGGTACCCTCCCCAACCAATTGTTCCACATTGTAATATATTCTTCATGCACTTCTCCCCAATCATGTTCATACCTCCCCCTCTTGTTCATCCTATGGATCTCCCCCAATTATACTGGCAGTGTCAGGATATACTGTATGCAACCGAACTGCCGGGTACTCGATTGTCATGATACCACTCCACTACTTGAAAATTGATAACGGGTGCGCTAATGCACCATAGGTTTGAGTGGACGTGGGCAGATGAGGGGATAACTGCCATAATTTCTGGAACAGAATACGACATCCAAATGAACTGCACAGTTAATAACATTGTTATATTAACGCGAGTCGAGTGAGATAAAATAATAAAATAAAGTTTATATTGGAAAAACTTGCCCCCTCTCCAGCATGATTCTCAATCATTAGACGGTATATCGGAACCGTATATGACCTTCCGGTACCCAGATTAGTACTCCATCTACGAAAACAATTTGTTAGAATAATATAATCTAAAAAAAGTCAACTAATTAATATAACGAGTAAAAATTCATCACCTATGCCCATCGCAGAAGGATCTGTCATTCGACAAAGTTCGCGATACAACATGGCTAAAACTGCGGACCCCTAACTGTATAAATGAGTGTTATGCAAATTGGATAATAGGGGTAAGTACATCAAGTGGACTTTACTGCCGTTTGCATCCGGCATGAGTACACCCCGTATAAGGTGCATAATGTAAGCTCGAACGGCCTGCATCACCTCCCATTCATTGGCAGTACTCGGCAAATGCTCAAAATTGGCCTTTAGCCATGAAAATCTCAAACTGGTAAATTTTCCCTCACTTGGCGAGTGTCTAAGTAATTCATAGCAAAGGGTAGCCGGCCTAGAGATTGAACTTACGCCCATGACTACATTCCCGTCGATGGGAAGCCCAAGCTGTAGTGCAACATCCTCTAGAGTAACGATACACTCTCTGTACGGCAAATGAAATGTGTGAGTCTCCGGACGCTATCGTTCGACTAAAGCAAAAATCAAGTCGTATCGCAGATCAAAAGTCCGGATCAATGCCACTGATCTGAGCCCGGCTAACTTTAAGTATGGTATTAGGCGTTCATCTGGCAGAAACCCTACACTATTAACACGGCCCCTCAATACGCGATATGGACCCTGACATTATTAAATTAGCAAAATAGTTAATACAATATAATTTAATTCAGCAAATAACATGAGTATCAAATAAAAATTTTATTACGATCTCATTAATAGTACTTGATATGTGATTATTATTAATCAAAGAACCCATTTGCTGGAAATATGCAATTAAAAAAATAAATTCATTTAATTTGTTTCAAAAAATAATAAAAACTGTTAAATAAATAAATAATCAAATAAAATTACATTATATAAAAATTAAATGAGTTGACAGCAACTATATGATTAAAAGAGTCAGTTACGATTAAACTTTTAATTAAATAATTTTTAATTTTTTTTATAAACTTATATGTTAAACTCACCAAATACTAAACTAAACACAACAATTTATAACTTAATCCTATCTGACAGGCGTGATCCGTTTTTTACCCGTTGACCGTATTTTTAGCTGTATATATATTTAAATATTTTTAATAAAAATAAAAAATTAATATTTTATTTAAACAAAAAATATTTTTAATATAAAAAATTGATTCGCGCCTATTAGATAGGCGCGATTAAAAAATATTTTTTAATATAAAAAATTGATTCGCGTCTGTCAAATAGGCGCAATTAAAATTTTTTTTAAATTGAATCGCGCCAGTCAGATAGACACGATTACAAAAAAATACCATTTCGGTAATTAATCTATCTGACAACCTATTTCAGTATTTAATTTTTTCTCTAATATATTGGGGTAAAAAACCCCCAAGTTGATATAAAAAAAATTAGATAAGTTAACAGCAACTATGTTCATATTATATAAAATTAAATGAGTTAACAGCAACTACATGATTAAAAGAGTAAGTTATGATTAAACTTTTAATAAAATGATTTTTAATTTTTTATAAACTTATATATTAAACTCACCAAATACTAAACTAAACACAACACAACAATTTATAACTTAATCCTAAATTACTAATAAATTAATTTTAAAATAATTACAAACACAAAAATTTATAACATAATCCTAAATTACTAACAAATTAATTTTAAAATAATTATAAAAACAAAAAAATTACAATATTCATACAAAATACTAATCAATCTTTAAATTATAAACAAAATTATTTACTAAAATAATATATTATCTTTTTCTTTCTTTTTTTTTCTTCTTCTTCTCCTTTCTCTCTTTTCTTTCTCTCTTCTGATGATACAAGGGGCTGGGGATCAGATTGAGGACCATACTTATAGGCCACAAAATTGTAATTTTTCCCATTGAAGGGACAACACCATGGTGGTGTTGCAGCAGCAGAGGCAGCAGTGCAGCAACACCTGCCAACAAGGGGGATGGTCATTGGCGCCTACCTCTGAGGCGCAATTAGTGGCGCCTATCTGACAGGCGCCACCCGAAAATCTATTTTTTACTCCTATTTTGACCCGTAAATCGTATTTTGACCCGTATTTATATTTAAATATTTTTAATAAAAATAAAAAATAATATTTTATTTAAACCAAAAAAAAAATTTAATATAAAAAATTCATTGGCGCCTGTTAGATAGGCGCCATTAAAAAAAATACCATTTCGGTAATTAATCTATCTGACAATCTATTTCGGTATTTAAATTTTTTTTAATTTATTTTGGTGAAAAACCCCTTTTTATTTATATACCTATTTAAGTCCTTAACATAAGCAATCTTTTGCATAAAATAAAAGATTATTTAATTAAAAATTAAAGGTCTAGTACAAATACACACATAATCAGAGTTCTTCAAGGACTTTTTTAGTGTTTTAGCATTGATGTTACGTAAGGGATAAGGTACAGTGACATTTACAGATAACAAAGTAATGATCTCAATGAATGAAAGCAACATATGGCCAAAAAAAAATTGTTAGAGTTGAATTTGTTAGTTGACTTGTAGGAATAAAGTTATTGATTTAGTCAAAATTTATTGTTACTAGACTTTAGGAGTATCATATTAGTTAATATTTTTTAGTGATTTGCGTATTAAGTTTGTTCTTATTTTTAGTGATTTTTCAGTTATAATTCAACCTATACAAAGGTTTCATTATTCATTCAATAATGTACATCAAAATTCATATAATCAGAGTATTTCAAACTTCTATTTCCTCCTTTTATCCATCTACTTAATTTAACAGTGATATCCGAGCTTAGTTCAAATTCTTATGAGTGAGAAACGAAAATTGTAGTAGCAAAAGACACTTCCAAGGAGATTTGGGATTTCATGAAGAAGAAGTATCAAGGAATTCTAAAGTATTCAATATGCACTCTTATATAATTTAAATAAAGTTTAATTAGATATTATTTATTGTTAAATTTATATATGATATTGATATTAAAATATTTTATTTTATTATAAAATAAATTTTGATTGTCAAAAGAAGATTATACTATGTTATGCATTTTACTAAGAAAAAATTTTACAAAATGATTTCGAGAAATTTTACTTAACAACAGAAAATATTGTATGCATAACATCAAAAAATGTTAATTTTTCCAGAAAATCAATTCATTTTTAGAAATCAACTTAAGAAAAATAAATAAATTTTAACTGCATTTGATAATAAAGAAAAATAAGAGAAAAAAATGATTATTTGGAAAGAGAGAAAATGAGAAAAAAAATTATTTTAGTTAAAAATGATATATATTTAAAATATTTTATTTTTTCTTTTTGATTTTCAATTATACCTTTCAATTTTTTATCATTTCAAATGAAAACGAGTGTAATGAACAATTTTCTGTTAGTCGGAAACGACTCCTTCTCAAAATCTTATCCTATTTTTCTCATTTTTTGTTAAAAGATATTCATTCATCACAGAAAATTACAAAAGATCATCAGGTAAGAGAAATTGTTACCAAAACGGGTAGGTCCCAATAGCAGAAGTTTAATATTGAGCAGCCTGTTCAACAGGTTGGCCGGCATTAGATAAAGCTCCCTTGCAAATAATTGAAGCAGCTAACAGAAAATATTGAGATAGAAAAGAAAAAGGAAAGGGAAACTATGACACACTTCGTTCTAGTTCATGGTATGTGTCATGGAGCTTGGTGTTGGTACAAGATTGTGTCGCTGCTCAAATCAGGCGGCCACCGTGTCACTCCCTTGGATCTTGGTGCCTGTGGAATCAATCCCAAGACCATCACTGACCTGGCTTCCTTGTCCGATTATGCGGAGCCATTGATGGAATTAATGGCCTCTTTGCCTGAAGACGAGAAGGTGATATTAGTGGGTCATAGTTATGGAGGGGTTTTCATTTCTTTAGCCATGGAAAGCTTCCCCAAGAAAGTATTGGCCGCTGTTTATGTGGCAGCTTTGATGCCGAATCATGATTATCCTATTGTAACCGGATTAATGGAGGTAAATATATCAACACTGTGTGTTTGTATGTTGTGTTTTAGTTATCTTTTTATCGGGGGTTTAAACTTGGATTAAATGTTTTGTGGAAGCTCTTGAAACGTATTATGGCGGAGCCGCTCTTGGATTTCCAGGTATGTTTTGATGATGGATCAGAAAGTCCACCAACTCGCGCCTTATTTGGACCAAAATACACGGAGACAAAGGTTTACCACCTCTCACCAAAAGCGGTCAGTTTAGCCTCTCAGAAAATTGTGCATTTAGCTTGATTTTATTTTTATATTTGAAAGTTTTATTTGACTTAAAACGAGTTCAATGATGGTTTTCTAATTTTTTGAAATTGAATTATCAAAATATAAATTTAAAATAGTTTATATGTAATTTACCCTTTATTTTTCAAAGTTCAAATTTTATGGTATTAATTTTAACTTTTTTTTAGAAAGAAATTGTATATTGTCAAAATCAAACTAAACGGAGTTCTTGTGATCCTAATGTCATTTAAAGAAAAACCAGTTTGATCTGCATAAATGATTGGTTGTTGAGTGGTGATGTTTTGTTGGAATTTGTAGGATATAGAATTGGGTTTGACGTTGATGAGACAAGGAAAATTATTCCTCAAAGATTTAGCAAACGAATCGCTGCTAAGCAAAGAGAAATTCGGATCCATCCATCGGGTTTATATAGTTTGCAAAGATGATTTGTTGGTGGAAGAAAGTATGCAGAAATGGTACATTGAAAACAGCCCAACAGAGGATGTGAAATTCATAGCTGGTGCGGATCATATGCCCATGTTCTCCAAGCCTCATGAGCTCTGCAAATGCCTCCAAGAAGTTGCTCACCAATATAATTGATAATTAAAGAATTTATCTTGATAATTTACTCCGTGTGTTAGCTTAATAGTTAGTGTGTTCACCACCCAAACATGATCTGAATTATGTAATCACTGAAAATAATAATTTTGAAGTTTAATTCAATAAAAATACAGTAGAATTTCAAAAAATAAAATCTACGATCCAACAATAAAATTTAAAAAATCATCATCAACAACTCAAAATTGTATGCAAGTGTTCAAAAAAGTATAAAAAATTGTTAAATTTTTAAGATTTTGATATCACAATTAATCATTTTTCCTATAGGTCATCATGACATTGGAGGAATATATAGAGTCACTTATACAAAAAAGAATTATCTATAAATTTATAAATAATAATATATCAATCACATTTCTAAAGAAAGTAGAAAAAAGGGTAAGTGAAGAAAGGTCACACAAAGCAAGCACATCCAATAATAGCAAAAACAAGGAAGAGAAGCAGTACGACCTAGTCAAACATCCAATAATAGCAATTTTTTTAACCATGTTAATCAAGGTTAACAAATCACTGATTTTTGGTTCAACCTATTGATTTGAGATGGCACGAAGCTAGCCGACATTAGATAAAGCTCCCTTGCAAATAATTGGAGCGGCTAATAACCATGAAACATTTTGTTCTAATTCATCAGGTAAGACAACCTGTTAAGAAAGTGGGTAGGTCCTAATAGCAGATATTTTATTGCAACTTTGTTTCATTTGGGTTTCATTGCTTGGGTTAACTCATCATCAAAAGTTGAAGAAATCATTTTAATATTGAGCAGCCTGTTCAACAGGTTGACCAGCATTAGATAAAGCTCCCTTGCAAATAATTGAAGCAGCTAACAGGAAATATTGAGATAGAAAAAAAAGAGGAAAGGGAAACTATGACACACTTCGTTCTAGTTCATGGTATGTGTCATGGAGCTTGGTGTTGGTACAAGATTGTGTCGCTGCTCAAATCAGGCGGTCACCGTGTTACTCCCTTGGATCTTGGTGCCAGTGGAATCAACCCCAAGACCATCACTGACTTGGCTTCCTTGTCCGATTATGCGGAGCCATTGATGGCATTAATGGCCTCTTTGCCTCAAGACGAGAAAGTGATACTAGTGGGTCATAGTTACGGTGGGGTTATCATTTCCTTAGCCATGGAAAGCTTCCCCATGAAAGTATTGGCCGCTGTTTATCTCACAGCTTTTATGCCGAATCATGATTCTCCTATTGCAACTGGAGTAGCTGAGGTAATTATATATATGAAGAAGGCTATGCGTTTGTATGTTTATGTATGTCTATGTTTTAGTTATCTTTTGTTCGGATTTGAACTTGGGTTGAGTTTTTGTGTGGAAGATAGTACTTCAGAAGAGTTATGGCGGAGCCGCTCATGGATTTCCAGTTATTGTTTGAAGATGGGTCGGAAAATCCACCAACTCATGCCTTATTTGGACCAAAATACATGGAGGCAATGGTTTATCAACTCTCACCAAAAGAGGTTAGTTTATTTCATCTCTATAAATAAATGGTTATTAGATGAACGTGGTTTGTGGGTGCTGATGGTATAATGTTTTGTTGGAATTTGTAGGATATAGAATTGGCCAACACGTTGCTGAGACAAGGAAAGTGGTTCATGAAAGATTTGTCCAAGGAATCTCTGCTATCAAAAGAGAAATTCGGATCCGTTGATCGGGTTTATATAGTTTGCGAAGATGATTTGCTGATAAAAGAAAGCTTGCAGAAATGGTACATCGAAAACAGCCCTACAGATGATGTGAAAGTCATAGCTGGTGCCGATCATATGGCCATGTTTTCCAAACCCCAGGAGGTCTGCAAATGTCTCCAAGAAGTTGCTGAGAAATATAATTGATTCTACCATCAAATATTTCACTTAGCCAACTTTGCAATCAATAAATAAAACAAGTTATGATGTACGGAATCAAATTTTAATACTTGTAACTTTTATAAGCAACTTAAAATAATTATCTATCAATAAAAATGGTTCTTTAAATTCCTGTCGAAATAAAGTTTTAAGCTTTTTATTTATATACCTATTTAAGTCCTTAACATATGCAATCTTTTGCATAAAATAAAAGATTATTTAATTAAAAATCAAAAGCTTATTTAGGTCTAATACAAATACACACATAATCAAAGTTCTTCAAGGACTAGTGTTTTAGCATTGATGTTACGTAAGGGATAAGGTACACTGACATTTACAGATAACAAGGTAATGATCTCAATGAATGAAAGCAACATATGGCCAAAAAATCAATGGCTGCTTTAGCATGATGAACCACTTGAATAAGGGGCTATTACCAGGACATAAAGAAAGCAGAGTCCAAATCCATATAAACCCAAAGCGACCAGACAAATTCCAATCGTTTTTCTCAGAAATGGGAACGAGCATGTTGAGTAAAAGGTGATTGGTATTATCTTAGTTCAGCCACGGCAAAGCAGATATATATACCCCAACCTTGTAGCTTCCTTGCATTGCAGAAGATAGTGGCAGAATCATGGGATGGAATTCTAAAAGCCAATCTATGAATCCACTGTCTTTAAAAGAAATGCAGTCTCCAGAGCTGACTCTTTGCATTGAAGATATCTATTTTCCTCTACAATATCTATCGTTAGATTAAGTAGTATGGGGTGTTTGGGGTCATAAATAGTTTGTTCACGAACTCGAGCGACCCATTTTGCCGCTTCCCAAACTCCAAATCTGAAAAAATATTGAACAGAAAGGGATTATTGCCTACTTCAATTACAAGGGAAAAATATATCATCAACTAGAAGGCTCAATGTAGTACTAATAGTCAGCACTTCCGTTTACATGCACAAACAGATTTGATCAAGAATGAATTTCTGAAGTCCCAAGTGTATCTATATGCTGCTATTCAGTCATCAGTTAAACTCACAAGTTCATGCATCTCTTTTTCTCTGGATGGCATATCTTTTAGTTTATCAGTGTCGAAAAATTGTAAGTTCAGATAACTGAACAAAACACGACACAGCTACAAGAAGGGCTACTTACCGTGTGTTGAAGGATGAGGAGACTAATACAGCTGGATAAAGAGCATCCTTCTGAATATTGTCATAGGGAGAAAATTTCCTTATGGCATGAAACTCATCAATATCCCCAGGGTAACCAAACTCTTCATAATCGGCAGCCGTCAGAGGTAAAATGGGGTATAGCAGAGTGTTGGTTGCATCTAAAAAAGGAACCTGAAACAGATCAAAGGATGAAATAAGTTTACATAGAACTATAAAATAAAATAACAAAACCAGCTTATTTCCATATGATATTCTAAATTACCTTGTACCATATATCCTAGAAGACAAATAGTGAAAAATGTTACAGTCTGTTTTACCTTTTCTTACCCATAAAATACAACAAAGGATTAATAATAGCGGAAAGACTCATAAGAATGCTAAAAACAAATGTGTCTAGTCAACACAAGCAAATTAAGACTATGCAGCAAGCATACGGGAACAGACACAAAAGCAAAAGAGAAGATTTTTCAAACCTTCAAAACTGCAGCACGGAATAAATCCGGGCAGCAATTGATGGCTGAGGCAACCAGGAGTCCTCCGACACTATATCCCCAACCAGCAAGCTTGTTTTCTTGCACAATCTCTTTTTCAACAAGGTACTTTGCACAAGAGATGTAATCTTTGATTGAATTCTGTTTCTTTGTGCGTCGGCCATCATGATGCCATTTCTTACCACCACCACCACCACCTCTGCAAGACATACCACCCATAAACCAAGAAAAAATTGTTATGTATGCTTTTTTTTTTTTTGACATAAATTAGCTATAGAAAACTTAAGGCAGTGATAGCCAGGAAGAACTACTATAATCATAATGGAAAACAAACCTTACATCAGCATAAGCAACAATCCAACCGCGATCAAGAAGACTTTTCAACTCACTAAGCCACCTTTTATCAAGTATTTCACCATAAGCTCCATGTCCGTGAAGCAATCCAGGGCTTTGGTTATCCTTTCTATTTTTGCGGGAGTAAACAATAGTTAAAGGAACCATAGCCCCATCATAAGAAGAGACATCGTGATGTTCGCAAGCATAAAATTCAGAGAGGTCATTCCACAAGTTTCTGTCTTCAGATTTGACATCATTCATAGAAGAAAATTTCACATTTGTTGTCTTCTCAGCAATGGCTGAAGACAACGCTGTACCATACAAAATCCGGGTTCTTTCATGAAGCATATTTTGCTGTTGAACAATATTCCACTTGCCATTTGATAAGTCATAATCAACCACAGCATCAGGCATCTGTCAATAATTAAAAATTAGGAATATCAATATTGATGAAAAATTGACTAATTTTAACATATATGGCAGGAAAACCATGAAAATAAACATGGATAAAGTAATAAACATGATGTGAAAAAATATAGACACATAACTAACAATATTACTTAAAATCATGAATGAAAATGCTGCCATATGAGCTACTCAATGTCATATTTTACTCATCCTAGAGGAGAAACATGAACAGTTGCTTGACCGTATTCAAATCAAGTAAGTATCAATCCAAATCATAACAAAAATTGTTTATCTCTAGAAGCCAGCCAGGAAACAAGTTGGTTTAAGCAGCTAATATTCAAAACAAAAAACCTAAATTACAAACAATAGAGGAAACATATCTTCCATCATTGACACCAGACATTTATAGCTCCATTAAGCTTTCTTTGTTTTCTAACCAATGCATATGTAGGATCCATGCATCAAACTCCTATAAAATTACTAATAAGTAGAGATGATAAGGGAATAGCCGTTCTACATTAAGAGCTAAATACTGTTCAGAAGGTAGTCATCTACATACCACAGGTGATGATATTGTGAAGCGCATAGTTTTGGAGTAGTAGTCATAGTTTGGCCCAGGAGAAATGTTACAAACATGTTTTGGAAGAGGAAGAAAATGAGGCTGAAGCTCTCTCAGATGAACGGCTTGCTGCAATAAAACAGAAGACAGGAAGAGAGTATATGTAAGAATGCCATAAAGAAGAAGGGTAACAAAGGGGTGAAAGGAAGGGAGATGGAGTATGAGCAGTAAGCACAAAAATATATATTTCCTACCTTCCAACCAGGTAATGGTAGAGCAACAGAGCAGATTCCATATTTTCGACCTTCCCTTGTAATAAGAACCAAGTGCGAGTTGCAGAAATCAACATCCTCTATGACCAAGTTTTGATCACCAATGAATACATTCTGTGGTCCATAAGACATAAGATTACTTAAATAACAAAGCGAGCATGGGTAGAATTTAACAGAGCAAGAAATGTCTATGGGCGTGAGCACATAGCATTCAACCTCAGTGCAAAAGGGAAAAAAAAGGTGCATTTATGAACTAGGGGACGAAAGAAAAAGATATGAAGGAAGTCATATTAGATTCACCAACCTCCCAAATTCTAGGATTGGATGAAGAATCAACAGGGCTTCGAAGAAGATAATGACTATCAACTATTTGTCCATCCTTGGGTGCATCAGTGAATAAATAAAGGTATCCTTGATGATGCTCGAGAACACAGTGAACAATACCTTCACTCTCCCAAACTAAGTTCATGCCGGAAAAGGGGTCAGCTGCATTTATCAGAAAGACCTAAAATATGGTAAGAAAGTGTTAACACCATTTGAGCATAATCATTTACAACAATCCAAGCCGATTACATGCCATATTTGCATTCTTACCTTAGAAAATATAGGAGAAAATGTATTAACTGTCACAAAATGGAAATCTTTTGTGTGTCTTATGTTTACATAGACATTTTCATCTTGTTCTTCCAGCAGCAAAACATCTTCATCAGTTGATCCAATCATGCTACAGTATATCCTAAAACAAAACATCAAATTTCCAAGTGGACTCTGTTAAATTCATTTGACAACCAAAAAACTAATGAATAGATAAGTGAATTGATTACGAAGCCAGCAGTTTTCACCTATATGGCCTCTTATTTTCATCAGTAACGACATAGAGCAACGCCTGCCCGTCCTTGACCCATGCCAAATTCGAAACACGATTTGCATGAGGCTTGCTGCATAATGCACCAGAATTCAAATTTCTCACAGATAACTTGAAGTAGTCATTGTCCTTATCATACATGGTGTATGCAAGAAACTTATGGTCCGGCGATATCTCAGATAATTCTTCATAAGCATAACCTTTAAATACATTCAGAAAGTAATGTCAAAAGGCAGTCTCAGAAGCAAATAAACGAAGAGGGGTAATCTTACATTCTCTGCAGTACCTCCAAATCTCTCAGCTTCTTGATTGTAATCAAGCAGCTTCTGTTCAATCCTCTTCCCAGAAGTAAAATCAAATCCAGAACTTGGAGAATTATGCGAAATGAACTCCTCGTTCAAGCTTGCCAACCTCCTACATAGCACTGGATATTGCTTCCCTTCTTCCACCCTTCTATAATACAACCTGCAAACTTATTCAGATTCCAACTAAAATAGCAATTATCGTTCTCATACATCCATTAACATAAGCAACTTGAAAACATTGAATTTGCATCAAGATTATCTCCTATGAAACATAAAACAGGGTATTTGCTTCTTCTTCTTTTTTTTGTTTTACTTGCTCGTCTAATCGTCCCATTATTTTCCAAAACACCACATTTGACAGCTCCTATTTTCTTAACCAAAAAAAGGAAAAATTGAAGGACGTACCATGGACCCCAACGGAGTGGAGGTGTAGAGAGATCAAAGTTCAAGCGAGAGGCCATCTCAGACTGGAGCTTAGTTTGGAGTCGCTCAGTGTCCGACATGACAGCTTCAGTATACTTCTCTTCCTGTTCCATATACATGTCCATATGTCGCATGGCGACTTTGTCTTGGAGAGAAGACATCCAGGAGTAAGGATCTTCCCAAGTGACATCATGGAAAGTGAATGTTTGTGGTTTTTGAGGGGCTTTTGGAGGCTTCGGTGGGGAGGGTGGATTTGCGGTTTTGGGGGGGTTGTACTTGGCTGAGCGGTGATAGTGGTTGTGGTGGTGCCAAAGGATGATGGTGGAACGGTGACGGACGGTGGTTCGGAGGTGGCGTAACATTTTACTGATGGGGTTTAGTGAAGGGTTTTTGAAGAAATTGGGAAGCTTTTTAGTAGTTCGGCTTTGGGCCTTTTTTATAATTGGGTTGGATTTGAATAAGTTGACATTTTCTTCCTATTTCAAAGAAAGCCCAAAACTAAATAAATCCATTTTGTCCAAATCCTAAATGGATCTCCGAAAATATACAAAATTATTATTATTAAGAGTTGGGTCTAATTTTCCCTCAGTCCCTACACTCTTTGGACTCTGGAAATTTAGTCTCTCTACAATCAGTTTCTTGATAATTTTCTATATATTAGAATTATTATAATAATGATCATATATATACACATCAGAGACGAATGTTGAACTTCATTGCTTCAGTGCTTCTCGTGTCCTGCTGTTATAAATTCCATGCAACCATCAAAGACGGGTTAAATTGGGATATGTGGATTTCTTTTTTACTATTTTTCTGTTTGATTTCCGAGAAAATGATTGAAAGTGACAGATTTGCATCGAGATTTATGAAGCCCCCAGTTTTGGTGATAAACTACTGAATTTGCCCATTGTTTTCCTATTTAGCAATCGTCATTTCTGATCTACTGCATCGAGCAAAGTTCCAAATAATGCCCTATAAATCTGTCCTTTGCTTTTACTTTTTGTGTAAAATTTAAGCGAGTGAGTTATTGGATAGCTGCATTTTCCCAATAACAGTCAGCACATCAGTTGTGTCCTATAATCCTATCCTTCACCACCACAAACCGATACTCTCGGAGTAAACCCGCTGAGTTCAAGTTTTTTAAAACTCGAATTTGATAGAGTTTAAATGCATTAAAACTTGTTAAATTAATAAGAAGTAAACATGATTAGGGCATGGGATAAGGATGCTAAAGATTGACTTCAACCTCACAATTGCACAGTGAGCACACAGTTATGTAGTTATTGGCATAAAAAATAAATTTGATCTCTATCCTTAGCACCTTAGCTACAAACTTCTTTTTTTAAGGAACAAAGTTAATTATTTATATTTCAATTTGAGTTTAAATTAATATTTTTTATTAATTACGGATAAAAAGTATATATTAAACCACTCAGATTGGTTTAGGTGATTTAGGTTCATTAAGTTTGAATTAATGACTTTTAAAATTAAATTGACTTTAAATTTAAGTGATTGAATTTAATTTTTCCAATTTGTATTAAAATTGACATATTTTATCAAAATATTTAAATCTGATTTGTTAAATATTTAAACTCAATTTTGTAATAATTAATCTAAATAAGTATCTAAAAAAAAGACACATAGTAAATTTTTAAAATTATTTGTGGAGTAAGCGCTCTTATTTTGTGATGGCTATGAATGTGCTATCAAGGTTACTTGATGAATTAGCAGCTAGCCAAGGGTTTCATTACCAGCTAGGGCCCGAAAGATAGAACTTATGTTTTGCAAATGATCTTCTCATTTTTGTCAAAGGAGAGCTTGAGTCTATTGTTGGAGTTCAGTGCATCATGGGTTGAAGTTGAATCCTTCAAAGAGTGAGGTTTACTCAGTCTCAAGTTGAGTTGGAGGAGGTGCATAAGATTACTGGATTTACATTGGCTTGTTTACCAGTAAGATATTTGGGGAAATTGACAGTAAAAGATTGTTCTCCTTTGCTAGAAAAGGTTGCCATGAAGGTTAATGGGTGGGCAGCTAAAACTTCGTCTTATGCAGGAAAGGCTCAATTGGTTCAAGCTATGTTGTTTCACATTAAGAACTATTGGGCATGGCATTTTCTTTTGCCTAAGCAAGTAGTTAAGTTGGTGAATCAAATGTGTATGAGATTTTTATGGAAAGGACAAAATGAAAAAGTTAAAGTAGCTAGAGTGACTTGGGAGCAAATTCGTAAGCCGAAAAATGAAGGTGGTTTGAGTCTTAAAGATCTTGCCAGTTGGAACAAGGCATCCGTAATTCAACACCTTTGGCCCATTCTTATCCAAGTTGGTTCATTGTGGATTGCTTGGATCAATACTTACATGCTAAGGGGAAGACATGTTATGCAATTGCCTTTAGTTCATAATAGTAGCTGGGGTTGGAAGAAATTGATGTGCTTAATAAACCAAGCAAGAGGTTGGCCATTGCAAGGACAGAGATATCAAGTAAGGTTTGGCAAGAAATAAGGCCAAAGGCTAGCAAGGTGCCTTGGAGTAGGGTCATCCGGTGCCCTATTTATACTCCTAAGCATTTAATTATATCTTGGTTGGCTACATTAGACAGGTTGCTTACAAAAAATAAAATAAGGGCTTGAGGAATGAACATAGATGAAAGTGGTATAATTTGTAAATTAGGTCAAGAGACTAGAGACCACTTGTTTGAGGAAAGTGTTTACTCTAGAAGAATTTGGCAAGAGATACTAAAACTTGGCAAATTAAACAGGGAACCTGGGACTTGGAGACAGGAGCAAGTGAGCAACAATGGTTGCAAGCAAAGCTAAAAGGAAAAGCCTTCATTACAGTGCTTCTTAGGCTGGCTTGGATATGGCGAAAAAGGAATTGTTGACAATTTAGGAACCAACAAAGATCCGAACTGGAGTTGTTGGAATTGATTAAGGACATAATAAGAGTTAAATTGTTAACTGCTAAAATCAATCAATACAAAACACACTTATCCACATAATGTGTGAATCAATATTCTTTGTAGGCTTCTATTCCTACCATTTCATCTTCTTCTCTTATTTTTTCGCATGTTCTTTGTTATCCTTATTCTTTTTTTTTCTAATAAAGATCCCTCTTGTTTTTTTTTTTCTGGAAACCAATCTTCTTGTTTTTAACTATCAAGTTTGGGATTCTTTTTTTTTTTAACTCAATATGCAATAAAAAGAAAACTTTTAGGTGCTGATAGCGAACGTGATGAGCATGGGTTCCGATGAAAGCCACCTCAGTTATGGGTACGAGGCTTTAGATACTAAGGGTGGGTTTGGATGGGCGATTGGTGCGTTGTGGTGTGTTTAGCTTACTCTTTGTCTCACGCTACAATATCGCTATAGTATCTAATCTCACCACTACTGCTATTTTTACACTAACCGCAGGTAATCGCACCGCACATTCAAACTCACCCTAAATAATGTTATTTTTTTTGTTGTCTGAAGCTTTATAGATTTTCATAGCTTCCTTTGGTGAGTTGGTTTTATCGGCTACACATTGCTGCTTTTTCTTCTTCTCATTTACTGTATTTACAAGCTGCCGATGATTGAGCTTATCATTGGTATGATTTGAAGTCTAAACCTTTGCTTAATATTCTTGAAAAATATAACCAGAATTTACCTGTGAGGTGATGCAGTTACATGTTTGCCATGCTTTTTTTTGGGGGGGGGGGTCGTATTTTTTCTTTTTTCTCTTTTTATATTTATCAGTTTATCTGATAGCTAAATGTCGAATAAAACGAAATACAAAAGGATCTAATGGCACGTACCATGGTGACATGGCTGCTTTGACTGGGCCAACCAAATAACATTCTGTGTCAGTCCACAGCTTCAACGTTGGATCTTAGGTATTCAATGGAAAAATCCACAGTATTTTATATTAAAAGAGTATCCCACTCCGCACTCGCCCCTGGTTTGAGTGGAACATTGAAATAATACCCATAAAGAAAAAAAAAACCGGCAGATAACCCAACTTCCCCACTGAATTTTAATTAATTAATGGGCAAACCTTTCTTCTATAAATGGATGCCCCCTTTGCCTCTTATTTCGCCTCCTTCATATCTGGTATCTCTATTCTCCATTTTTCATTACTTCCTCCATTCCCTCACCTCTCAGAAGGAAGAAAATTATGGATTTCATGATTCACAAAGCTCAGCCATATTTCGCAGTCACTGATGAGAAGATGATGAATACGAATAACCCAGAAAGTGAACATGGTCAACAACCAAACAACATCGTCACCAGCCAACTCCAGATAAGATCCTCACCTCGGTCATCCCCTGAAGCGCTGGAGAAAGAGGCTGTTCTTAGACGAATCCGCCATCACAAGTGCAAAAACAGAGTCAAACGTGCTTTTCAGGCTTTGGTTGGCGGCGACGGACAAGCTCAAGAAAAATGGATGGAACTGGGCGATGCTTTCACTTGTCCTTAAACATTCTGTAAAAACCCAGAAATTCATGGGATCTGTAAATGGCTTGAATGTTATTGATCATGGATGATGATGAAAGATTTTGACTGTAACACTCTTGTTTTAGAAGAGCTGTTTAATTTGGAATGCATGGTTTCTCGTTCACACGAATCTAGGAGCATATGAAGAATAACAGTATAGTTTATGTTCCTATTTAGATTAAACGAATTCAGGTTTGATTATCTGACTGGAATAGTTTTTTAATTAGTATTAAAAAAAGTTCAATTTCATCCAACGTAATTTAAGGAAAGCTCGTCTTACTCTGAGATTTTTAACTCAAATTAATAATGGAAAGTTGATCAAACTCAAAATGGATTTCGTCTTTAATCCTATTGAGAGCAAGTAACCTGAGAAAGGTGGAGCTAATAATTTAATAAAACTGTAAAGTGAATGTTGATTGGATCTCTGTGTTGAAACCATATTATAAATTACAAAAAGAAATACGAGTATAATAAAATCCCACCTACCAAAACAAGGGACCTTTCAAAATTGGGGCTTCAAATGGATCCAGCACTGGAGCTCTCAATATTTTCGTCTCGAGATTCAATACTCTTTTCAATTCATTAAATCTTAAGCAGCTTTAGCTACAATAACGAGGAGCAAAAATCTCCTCTGGGCCTGGCGACTTTCTTTTACACAAAAAAAAAATGCAAACAATCCTCTAAAAAAAAAACCTTAACTCAATATATTAAAAAATCAATTTTAAATAATTAATGATTAACCTGGCCTTCGTTTTCTTTTCTGTATTTCTCTTATTTCTTCTCCCTGCTCGTTTGTAAGTTCTTCGGGTGCGTCAGAGTCGCAATATCCCTAAATAATGTAAAGATGGTGAAATCCGAATTATCACATAAAGTTTATATTGAATCGAGATTCTTTTTGTTCTTGAATAGTGAATGTGTAGCAGTTTTTCTTTTGGGTTTCAAAGTCGATCATAAAACAGATCTGACAAGTTTGCTCTAACTCGCTTAAAATTATTAAAAATAAATATTAAATCCTAACTAAGCTGCAGCAAGATATTTATAAATTTATCGAATATACATGAAGATGATTTTTCCTTTTTTAAAAAAAATTGGCTTACGAGTGTATAAAGCTGTCAAACTTTGTCAAAGAAAGTAATTAAACCCTTTTTTTTTTTACACTCAATTAAGCCCAAATTGAGTTTGTAGCCCATCTCCCATTTCCGCCTTTGATCTCGACATCTCAATCTCGTCGCTGACTACGTACTACAAATTCAATTACAGAATTAACATTAATTCCTCGTTTAATACAGAGATATACCAACAACCAAGTATATTTGTATTATTTACAATTAAGTCCCCTTTTAAATGATAATATTCAAAATGCTCGTATCTCTAAATTTCTCCGATCGAATTAAAATCCAACTTTACATTCATTCACTAAGGATCTTATATTTTCAAGTTATAACCAAAATTTCCAACAACTTTCATTTTATTCAATTTAGTCTCTAATGTCATAAAATTAATAACTAACAAGCTTAAATTAAATTCTAACTTAATCTAACACTTTCTATTACCTTCAAATATAGCCTTAATATATACCAAGCCTATAATTAATAAATTCATCATTATCAAGCTTCAAAATCTCTAAAATCCATTGATGACAATTTTAACAAGTCATCCTAATTGAGAAATGTAAAAGTTGGGTCATATAAACCAAGCTCTCGTGATATAAAATCCATAAAAAAATTTACAAAAATATCATTTTTACCTTGTGAATTTTGGATCGACAAAAGCTTGGAAAACTTTGATGATATAATTATATTAAGGATGGGTTTAAGTGGACGGTACGTTTATTTGCGATTGGTGTAAAAATAGCGGTGGCAGTGAGATTATATACTATAACGATACTATAGCGTAGGATAAAAAGTAAGTTAAACGCATCGCACCGAACTCAATTGCCCATCTAAACCCATTCTAAAACATTTTCATGAATTATAATTGGTTCAAAATTTTCATAGTCCTTGATAAAATTTTGCACATTAAAACCTTTTAATTCTTTTCAATTAAATTTTACTAATTTTAATTACCATATAATTTAGTCTCTATATTATTTTTAATAATTTAATCAATTAATCACTCAATATATTAATATTATTATTTATTACCAAACACATAATTATTTTAACTAAATTTCCAATCAACTCATTTTACAGAGTTTGATTTCAAAATCAAAATTTTCAACACAGACTAAAATCGAATTATTACAAAATAATTATATTATTCTATTTTTATTAAGTTAAAGTAAATTTTTTTTACCATGTTTTATTTCAATTAGAAAATATTATTATTTTGTCATTTTCAACTCAATAAAAAAAATCAAATCCTCTCATGACGTTTCAATTAGAAAATATTATTAATCGATTGAACAAAAACAATAATTGGACGGAATTATAATTTAAATATATGATTAGGAAAAAAATTAGGATACTGTATTATTTAATTAAACTTAATTAAAATAAAATAAATAACTACATTTCGTTAACAAAATCATGATTTTGGGGCCTCAGCCGCTAAAACTCCATTAACAATAGAAGTAGCCACCACAACACCGAGAAACTCGGCTCCCGCCACAGCACCAGCCTGAGCCAACGCGCCAAAACCAACGGCACTTTCAATCTCCTTTTCAGCTGTTTCTATCTTCTTCTCTGCCGTCTTCAACCCTTTCTCCACTGTAAAGATCCCTCTCTCCGCCGTCTCCAGCCCTTTCTCCGCCGTCTCCAATCCTTCTTTCACGATCTCCACCGCTTCTTCCTCCGCGCTCTTCAACTTCTTTCTAAAACCGAACAACGGAATATCCTCCGCATTCGATTCCCGCTCTCTAACTGCCAGTGCCGTCGTTGTAGTCAGAAAGAACAGAAGCTGCCTCCGGTTCGAGAGAGAAACTACCGGCGCAGGTTTACTAACATGCACCTTGACAGATCGTCCACGGTGCGAAGTGTGCACACCGTGGACTGAGAGAGCGTGGAACATAGGTGGCGAAATTGTGGAAGCCATTTTTGCTATCCTTTGGAAATCAAAATGTGTGACACCCAATAAATTTAAAAGATTTTATTGTTTCTCTAAAATACGGAAATACCCTCCATCGCTTTCTTTTACGAAACGTCGCCGTTTATGTTCGGTCTTTCGTCTTACAACCCCTAATTTACGTAATTTTCCGCTAGAAATGGTTTTTCGAAGAAATCTTAATAGGGAAACGCCAAAACTTCTTTTCTATCTCCCTTTATTTTAAATTTTCTCTAAATTACTGAAGCAAAGAAGTGATGGCTGAAGAAGTTACTGCGGAGGCGGTGGCGGTGGCATCAGAAGCGTCGGTGACAATGACGGAGCAAACTCCAGGCCCGAGAATGGCGGAAACCCTAGAAACACAAGGCTCAGTCGAAGCCACTATTGAGTGTGCGGTTCAAGGAGGCAGCGAGTCGACGTGCAACAATAACAGTAATCCTGAAAGCTGTGTAGTTGCTCCGCATGTTGATCGAGAGAAGACGCTGGAGTCTGCCGATGAGTTGACAGAGAGAGGATCCCAGGCTTTCAAAGAAGATGATTTTGCCGAAGCCGCTGATTGCTTTAGTCGCGCCCTTGAAATCAGGTTAAACTTTCGCTTCTGTTCATTTCATCTCTTTTTGTTTTCATAAATATTTCCCAGTAAATTTAGATTGAGAAACTTAAACCTATAACCGGAGGTGCAGAACAAAACCGTGAGACCCTCGGGTGAAAACAGATAATACCTTGCAAGGAGGGACTATGCCTTGAATTTAGAGCTAGGGCTGGATTTTACGTTCTTTTTTTCTTTGAAACTTTTTTAAGCTTTAGATATTTAACTTTTTTCATGGACGTGTACTATTATCTTTTAAGATGTGAGGTAATTATGTTTGATTAACGTCTTTTGATGAAGTAAAATGCAATTGGAACATGCAACAACCTAAGGGAGGTTTATAGAATTTCAATTAGTAGCTCAATTTACATTTTATGTTTCAAGATTTTTTCTTTCAATATTATGTTTATTTTGCTCTAGGGTTGCACATCATGGTGAACTTGCAACTGAATGTATCAAGGCTTACTATCTCTATGGGCGTGCACTGCTGCACAAGGCTCAAGAGGAGGCTGATCCTTTGGGTTCTGTACCAAAGGAGGGTGAGGCTCAGCAAGATGCGAAGAAAGAAGGGTCATTTAAAAATGCTTTAACTCGTGAAACTTCAGTTGCTTCTGTATCAAGCACTTCTGAACAAGATGGCAGTATGCATTCCAAAAAGGATATTTGTATTCTAGTTGAATTGAGCATGGATACTTGAGTGTAGTTGAATATTTTCCAATGTCTTGATATTTTTGCTATTGCTTACATAAAAGCATCAGTTTATCTGTCAAAATTTCATTCAAGAGTGTTGTCAATTGTAGATCGTAGCTGCTTTATGATCAATATTTGTTGCAAATGCTGCCCATAAGCTGATATGTCAACTGTTTTTTATTTCGTTGTGTTTCAGGTATAAAAGGTGGGGAGGAAGAAGAAGATAGTGACAACAATGATGCGGCTGAAGCTGAGGACGCAGATGAGTCTGATTTGGATTTGGCATGGAAAATGCTAGATGTTGCCCGGGCAATTGCTGAAAAACAACAGTTGGGCGATACCATGGAGATAGTGGATATTTTATCAGCTTTGGCTGAAGTTGCCTTGGAAAGAGGTCAGTACTTAAATGACTCATTACTTTTAGTTGTGTATGCTTGTTGGGAATAGGTGGGGGGAGGAACCCTCTCTACCGATTTGATAATAGCTTTTTCTTTAAGCATCTAAAACATCAGTTTTTGTTTCTGGTATGCTTCTTTAGAGGACATTGAATCTTCACTTGGTGACTACCAGAAAGCTCTATCCATTTTGCTACGGCTGGTTGAACCAGATCACCGTCAAATAGCTGAACTGTATCCTTGATAGGGTTGAAATATCTATATTATTGGGATTATTACTCTTTATGTAGCACTCGATACTAGGTTGAAATAAATAGTGTGGTATATTGGTTAACGAATGCATACTGGTCAAAAAGTAAACGTGGATCCTCCTGATTCCACCCTTCAATTTCGTTCAGATTCTATATATGCTACTTAACCCTTTAATTTAGAAATTTTCGAATATGTATGTGTTTGGAAATTGGCTCAAAGCCCCAAGAAGCAGTTCCATACTGTCAGAAAGCCATCTCAGTTTGCAAGTCTCGGCTGGAGAGGCTCAGAAATGAAGTAAACAATTCTTCAGAATCAGCATCATCTGTAGCTGCTTCTGAATTGGATGATGGTGTACAACAGTCCTCAAATGGCTATCAGACTGTTTCATCTGTCAAAGATAAAGAAGCAGAAATCAAAACACTTGCTGGTCTTGCTGAAGACCTGGAAAAGAAGGCAAGTACAATTTTGATCACTTCTATGAATTAAAACCTTAGCGTATAACTTTAAGATTCCTTCTATTTCTGTGTTTTCAGCTTGAAGATCTACAACAGCTGGTCTCCAATCCAAAGTCAATTGTTGCAGAGATCCTGGGAATGGCATCTGCCAGGGCAAGGGGTAGTGAGAAGAGTGCATCACCTTCTGTGCTTAGCTCTTCACAGATGGCTCCTGCTAACAGTGATGGTCATTTTGATTCTCCTACTGTTTCAACTGCTAATACAAATGGGGTTCCGGCGGTCACACATCTCGGCATTGTAGGAAGAGGAGTAAAGCGCGTTTTGACAAGTACAGCAATGGTAGAATCAAACCCGATAAAGAAACCTGCAATTGAACCTTCATCTGACAAAGGAGATAGCAGCAGTACGTCTTGATGTTTTGGATCTTAGATTCCAGGAATTGGTAGTCACCGGAGTATGCTATTTAATCATAGCTCGCTAATGCTTGATGTTAACAGATTCTTCCGTAGCCGCTAAACTTATGCTTATTATAACTGTTATCTGTATTCTTAATTGACATGCATCTGAAGAACAAACTCTTATCTCTTAGAGCATTTGGCTTGACATTTTGCCTCCTCTTGGCAAATTCATTATCTACTAATGTATCCAATATGTAATCACAGTATCAATGGTAGATCTTGTGAAAATTATTGATACAGTTGCGATGAACCAAATTCCATATCAATTGTTTGGCTGTGAATTTAAAATTGTAAAATTTATAGTGATTATTTAATCTTTCGAGGTGTTGTAGAATAATAATTGAGAGAAGAGACAGCAGATAGAGAAGAGCAAAGTGTAGAGTGCAGAAAAATAATACAAGCATGCAGGAAGCAGAAAACTGCAGCAAGCAGCGAAATAATTGAAACATGCAGAGTCTTGAAATGCGGGTAAATAATCGAGGTAGGTAAGTATGGGTATATTATTATTTCTGAATAATAGTTTTAAATGTTATGCGATTTTAGTCCTTTAAATTTTGTGTATATAAATGCAAACCTACTGTTCTCTCATTTTTTTTCCCTAACATATTTTTCTTCTCACTTTCTTCTCAAGCACAACATATTTGTAACATAATTTCTACAAATCCATCCCTAACTTTAAACATATTCAAGTAAGTTATTATTTTTTAATTCTTTTTAGTTGTAAAATGTGAAATTTAGAGATTAATTGAATGTTTATTGTTATATTTGATATTTTTGTTATTTTAGATGTTAGTATTTGTTATATTTTAGTATATTGTTTGTTTAAAGATTAATAATTATCATTGTTAAATTTGTTTAAAATTTAAGTTTACTGTTTGGGAAAATATTGGTATATTGATATATTATAGTTTATTATTAGTTAATAGTGTATTGGTTGATTGAAAGTTAATATTGGTATATATTATTAAGTGTTTGTAGAATATTTGGTTTTTTTTTTGTTTAAATGTTAAGATATTTTTATATTTTGTATTTCTTTTATGTTTTTAATGGTTTTTATCAGGAAATATAAAGAGATTTTTAAAGTGAGAAAATTTTATTTAAATGTTAGTTATTGTTTTAAGATTATTGTTAGTTTGAATATTAGGTTATTGATATATTGATATATATATATTATTAAGTGTTTGAAAAATATATAATTTATTACTAATTGTTTAAATATTATTATATTTTTATTTTATGTATTCTTTTCTTTGTTTTAAGTTTATAGTAAGGTTTTTTTATTAAGTATTTGAAAATTATTTGTATTTTAATTACAAATTTGGCTATAGATTTATGTTTTATAGAATCATAGATTAATTTATGGAATTTAGTTGAGATTTGATGGTAGACATATTGATAAATTGGTAAAATCGTGATTAAAATTTTCTTCTTATGCTAAAAATTGATTTTTTTTAAATTTTATACCAAGAAGTTTTCTTTATTACATTCAAATAATCGGAAATGGTAATTAATATATCTATTTTATTAGTCACAGTTGGAGGTAAATGCACAAAGGTGTAACATTTGACATCAGAATTTAGTTATCGAGGATCTGCATCCAGCCATTGAATAATATTTTATTGATGTTGGGTTTTACAATGTTGGTTGAACATTGGGAGCGTAAGATGCACACATTTCACTTTTCATGCGAAGAATGCATGATAACGTCAGAGGATATAACACTACAACTTAGCTTCCCGATTGACGGTCAGCTTATGATTGGAAACTATGTTGTCGAGCGCAACATTTATCAGATTTGCCAAATGTTTTTGGGCATGGTTCCGGAGAGCAAATACACAAAACGTCTCCATTTGAAGTTGACATGATTGGAACAAAATTGTACAATAAATGACAATTCGGGCTCAACCGAAATAATACTAGCTGGAAGAGCATATGTTTTGCACTTGATAGGAGGGATGTTGATGTCAGATAAATTCAGTAATTTAGTTCACGTGGCATATCTCCCATTGATAATTGATCTGGACGAGTGTTGCGTTCTTAGTCGAGGTGCCTTAGATGGGTAGATGAGATGGGTTGTATGACAATGTTGTAGTCTTGAGCTAGGAATAGATTACCATTTCGTACCCTTTTTTTTACTATTTAATTGCATAAACCGTTGTAGTTATTTTCTAATTAAATAGCTAATATTTTTATTTGATAATACTATAGTTTATACAGATGGAGGCATGAGATACATGAGATTGAAATTTGATGTTCAACCAACACTGTAAACAATGTAGGAATCCATTTCTCATATTGCGCAAGAGTCACATTGTAAAACCCGACATCAATAAGGTATGGCTAAATGTGGATCCTCGATGCCCAAATTCCGATGCCGAATATTGTGCCTTTGTGCATTTGTCTCTAACAACACCGGTGATAAAATAGATATATTAGTTATTTCCGATTATTTGAATATAATAAAAAAATCCTTGATATAAAATTAAAAAAAAATCAATTTTTGGCGTGCAATTACAGAATTTTACCGATTCATCAATGTGTAATGAAATATCTCTACCATCAAATCTAAACCCTCATTTTGCACCATATTCCCAGCTGTTAAATTATGTCCATCAATTCTCTATTTATTTGTCGTCATCCCCATCAATTATTGATCTTCAAGTTCACAACGCGAAGATTGAAGAGTGAAGACTGGCCCGCCTATTGGCTTGTCAATGTTCAACAAATTTCCAACGAACAAACGCCACGTGCAAGCTCGTCCCTCATATCCAACATAGTCAAAGACTCGAATCCGAGAATACAGTTATGGATCCGAAACCTCGGATCCTCTTTCACATCCATTTTAACACTTGAGATTAATCTGAAACGTAAAAAAATTGCATCCTTTTTAAGCAACCAGATTCAGATAAGATTGACCAAAGCAATTAATAAACATAAGTAAACAGTCTGTCTCCATTCTTGTCTGTCCCTTATTATTACAATATCTTGAAATAGATCAGAACCTTTTCTTCTTCTTTTATTTTCCCTTTCTTTTCCAATAACTCTCATTTGTTTAGGTTAGATCTGCGAGAGAAAAAAAGAGAGCGAGAAATGGGGAGAATGCGACAGTATTTGGCAATGAAAACGGATCCTGTTGCTCAAGAATTGATCAGTTCCGATATCAAAGAACTCAAGCTGGCTGCGATTAAATTGATGGATGATGCAACTAAACTTGGAGGTCTTGGTTTTGGAACTTCTTTTCTTAAATGGGTCGCCTCATTTTCTGCTATGTAAGTTCTCATCTTTCACCTTTATATAACACTGGGTTTTGTTTTTTCTTTGCTGGGTTGTTAAATTTCCCAAGATTTTATGATGGTTTGGATTAGTTGGGTTTGCATGTATTTGTTTGTCTGTATATCTGGTTCTCCACCACGGGTGGAAATGGAGCCCTATGTGGAAAGCCCTATGTTCGATTTTCGTGCTTTTTTTCTCATTTTCTAAAGAGAATTAGTCAAACAAGAAAGTGTCCCCCTCAATATGTATGGAGGAACTCTAGAACATAGGGAACTTAATCGGCAATTTCCTTCATACTATGTATCAGTCTGAGTGAACAAGCACCAAGGGCTACTGGCTTCTGCCTATGCTAGCAACCAGAAAAGCTTTTAAATGCTAGTATGAAGATTCAATCAGCAGATGCATTGTGGGAATGCCAAAATGTTCACAGATGATTTGACAACTTTGTTTTCAATGCAGAAAGTGGGAATTGCAGTTCAGATTGGCTATGTTTCCGAGCCATTAGCCCTATGCATTGCTCAAATTCACACAATTGTGACTATCCTAGTCTTCTCCTATGAGTTCCATAAATGACTCCGATTCATTCTAGCTTTTTTGTCCATTTTTTCCATGGGAATTGAACTTCATGAGCTCCCTTAAAGTAGCCTATATCCAATACTAGGGCTAGCTGCCCTTAAGTAGAAAGACCTGGCCTACAGATTCAATGGTGAATTGTATAAAATTTAATAAGTACTTATTAAGCAAAAAAAAAAAATCATAATTGACATTGTTTAAAATTGGTGGCAATCACGCATGAGGCCATGGACATAAATAATCTTCTCTTCTTAATTTGATAGTAATCTGGTAATTACTTGTTCAAAATGATTACATACATATGCATGCAGTACAGTATCAGACATCACGGATGGTAAATTCACAATAAATACTTAATCTACATGGCCTCTGCAGTTATTTATTAATCCTGGACCGAACAAACTGGAGAACAAACATGTTGACCTCACTTTTGGTACCTTACATCTTCTTTAGTCTTCCTTCAGGATTGTTCAGATTTCTAAGGTAACAATCTTTACCATTTCTTTCCTCAACTTTTGTTTTGCTTTAGTATTATTTCCTGAAATATCTTTTGAAATACATTCAGGGGGGATGTTGGAAAATGGATTGCCTTCATTGCTGTCGTTCTAAGACTGTTCTTCCCCAGACACTTTCCAGGTATAATCGTAACTGCAGTTCTGGTATTTGTAGGCTAAATGTTTCCAAATTTGAACTCGAACACTTGTCTGTGTTACTTAGTTCCCTTTTCTGATCCTGTAAAAATTGGGTGAGTTGCAGACTGGCTGGAGATGCCAGGATCATTGATTCTTTTACTGGTGGTGGCTCCAAATTTCTTTGCAGTCACCTTGAAGGACAGCTTGGTTGGTGTTTTCATATGCCTCCTCATTGGATGTTACCTATTACAGGAACACATCCGAGCATCGGGTGGATTCCGGAATTCCTTCACTCAGAGTAATGGAATATCAAACACCATCGGCATTATCCTTCTGTTAGTCTACCCCGTCTGGGCACTTGTGCTCCACTTCGTCTAGTTGGTGCACAAACGCACTCAATGCAGTGTGGTGCTGAATTGTTGCAGGCAAAAACTTAAATAAAAAACTTTTGCTGTTTTTATTGTATTTCATATGTTGAAGCCTTCACCAAGAGCCTGAATTGTGATTCATAGTTAGTGTTTAGTAAGCCAGTGAATGTATGAACGAATAAAATGCCCATAAATTTATTTGTTTAGTATATTTTCCAAATGGCAGAGAAGTTCAATGTTTAGGGTGGCATCCAAATTCGAAATCGTTGTTTGTTAATATATATGTATTTCATAATTCTCAATGTTATGATGTTGATAATTAAACACTTTGCTGTAATCCAATGTGAATCACCCAGATTATTTATCTTCGTTCTGGTGTATATATATTGGTTTCTTAGAACATTGTTCAAAGCTTCCTACAATCTTGAGTTGAATGCTTGTAATCTAAGATACGAAGTCAAAAGATATAGAGATTAATTAAAAAACCAGCAAATGATGTCTCTAGAGAAATATATTTCGATAAAAACCAACGAGATATTCAATGTCCGGCGATGATATGATTATTTTAGCATAATATTTGCCCAAATTAAACCTATAGCGTGAGTGAATGCTGATGTATGAGTTTAGATTTTATATGAGACTAAAACTGCGTGCCGTCCTGGTTTGGGTTGTTGCATTAAACTAATCCGATGCTAATAAAAGATTCCTAATAGAAATTGAAGTATAATCCAGAAACTAGTCAGGTTAATAGAAGTTTTGTCATCTTTTCAATTTTCTCCTGTGTTGGGGACAGGAGATGAAAACGAAGTAATCATTTAAGTTCAAAGCTAAAGACAATGCCCGCTTAGATTTTTATCCCCAAATAAACTCACATATTCACTACTAGCAACGACTTTTAGCTTTTCCATTAACTTTTAAGTGACACGTTTAAATTTATTGCATATCCAGACAAGGGTATAGGGAGCATTATAGCATCTTAAGGCCCTTTTTCATCTTTCGAAACGTAAAAGCTATGGCAATTTCGTTCCTTTCTCATCAATGGCAATCCTTACAAGTTGTGTTTTTCGTACTTAACTATGTTTTTGCTTCCTATATCAGAGCTCAACCATCATCCAGCAATGGTGCTGACTTTTGGTGCTCGAGATCATCGGCCCCATGCCCGACATACACAGCATATTTTGCTCAAGAACCGGACTATTTGGACCTGCAAAACATTGCCAAACTGTTCGGAACTAGCCCTCAAGAGATTGCAAGAGCTAGCAACTTGGTTTCTGAAGATACTCGGTTATTCCCAGGCCAACTGTTGCTGGTCCCTATAATTTGTGGCTGCACCAGGAACCATTATTTTGCTAATATTACGTATGATATCAAGTTTGGTGACACTTATTACATAGTTTCAACCACTGTTTTTGAGCATCTCACCAATTTTACTGCAGTGGGAGACATGAATCCTTCTCTAGATCCAAAAAGTTTGCAGGTTGGTGACAAAGTTGTGTTTCCTTTGTTCTGCAAGTGCCCTTCAAAAGCTGAATTGAAGAATGAAACTGAATATTTCATTAGCTATGTCTGGCAACCAAATGACGATATTTGGAGTGTAAGTGCCAAGTTCAATGCATCAGCACCAGCTATCATTGATGAAAATAAGTTAAATGATTACCAGGATATTAGCTTGGCTGTGATTCCCCCATTGATGATCCCTGTGTCGGACTTGCCAGTGCTTTTGCAAACTCAGTTCTCTGGAGGAAGCAAATCTAAACACCGGGGGGTCCTCATAGTTGTTTTAAGCATAGTAGGCTGTTTGCTTGTTTTAGCAGGTGTGGTAATACATAAGAGAAAGAAGGTCTTTAGGCGCAATGGTTGGTCTCCGGAGACGGTCGGTTTGATTCCAGTGAAGGATCTTACTAAAAGCGAAAGTTTCCAGCCAAAGATAATACAAGATAAGCTGCTTCCTGGAGTTTCAGGCTACTTAGGCAAGCCAATCATGTATGAGGCTCATGTGATTATGGGGGCAACCATGAACCTCAATGAACATTGCAGAATTGGAGGAACAGTCTATAGGGCCACCATTGATGGGAAACTGCTAGCCATAAAGAAAACAAAGGATGATATTACAAAGGAATTGAAGATTTTGCAGAAAGTGAATCATGCAAATCTGGTGAAGTTAATGGGTGTCTCAGCTGATTCAGATGGAAATTGCTACTTGGTTTATGAATATGCTGAAAATGGATCCCTCGATAAGTGGTTGCATCCGAAAAGTTCATGTTCTTCGAGCCGTGCTGCAGTTCTCACCTGGAGCCAGAGGTTACAAGTAGCACTGGATGTTGCCAATGGCCTGCAATACATGCATGAGCACACTCAACCGAACATCGTCCACCGAGATATCAGAACAAGTAATATACTTCTTGATTCCACGTTTAAAGCCAAGATTTCTAATTTCTCTGTGACTGAAACAATTGCAAATGCTATAATGCCAAAAGTGGATGTTTTTGCCTTTGGGGTTGTGCTTTTAGAGCTGCTTTCAGGAAAGAAAGCAATGACAACAAAAGAAAATGGTGAGATTTTCATGTTGTGGAAGCAGATAAGGCAAGTTTTGGAAATCGAAGAGAAAAGGGAAAAAAGGCTGAGAAAATGGATGGACCCGAATTTGGAGAGCTTTTATCCCCTTGATAGTGCTCTAAGCTTAGCAGTACTTGCAATGGCCTGCACTCAAGAGAATCCTCTGGCTAGGCCAAGCATGGCTGAAATCGTCTTTAGCCTTTCAGTTCTTATTCAGTCATCTTTCGAGATATCGGAAGGCTCTTGGGGTTCGGGGATAGAAACAGAACTCGACCAGATGATTGTTCCAGTCGTTGCTCGTTAGGTGTTGCAGAAAATCTGTAGGTTCCCGTTTATGTAGTAACCAATGTATAGTTCTACTTTGTAATATACAGTTTGAACTTGGTCTTCAGTTTTGAAGATGTTTTGGACTAAGTTTTATTAATGTGAATATGAATCCTGCAATTAGTTATTTTTCATATTCAATTATGGAAAGTGGAAAAACAAAAAACTGCAACTGCAGCCATTGAAGATATGAATTAACTCAAGAGGGGCCTATGGAAACATGCAAACATTTGATGAATAAATAAAAGCTAAAAAGCTCAGTAAACCAACTCGATGTTCGCTTTCAGTCACAGTGTCATCAATAGCTCCCAGTAGATGCTTAAGACCATGACATGTTGCTTCATGAATCCAACGCTGATGAAGCAGTCTGAATTCTGGACAACGACTTCACGATCTCATCCATAGCAGGTCGAACTGTTGGATTCTGCTTCAAGCAACTATTTATCAATTGGACGACAACTAGAACAAGTTCTGAAGGATAATTCTCTAGCATGGAGGGCTCAATCAAGTCCTTCAAACCCTCCCTTCCATTGTCAACCACATTGCTTAATATGTCTGATAAGTTCATATGTTCATCGCTATAGAATGCAGTCACCTCTTTTCCCGTTATCACTTCGAGCAAGAGAACCCCGAATGCATAAACATCAAGCTTTGTGGAGACCAGACCATTTTCCAAATACTCAGGAGCCATATAGCCTTTTGTTCCAACAATGTGCTTTGTCAATGCAAATTCGCCCTCTCCTCCTCCGGTCGACCTCGCCAGAGCAAAGTTGGTAATCTTAGCCCTGAAATCACCATCAAGAAGAACATTACTGGTTTTTAAGTCCTTGTGGACATGAGGAGGATTGGTGAAGCTATGCAGGTAGTTAAGTCCTGTTGCTACATCTAATGCAACCTGAATTTGGTCTTTCCAACTAAAGTATTTCCCATTGTCGTCTCTGTTAAAGATCCAGTCGCTCAATGCACCGTTGGCAGCGTACTCGTAAACCAGGTACCAGTTCCCCCGGTTGATGCAAACTCCGGAAAGGCGAATAAGATTCGAATGGTAGACCTTGTTTAACAGTTGTATCTCCTTTGAGACATCTCCATGAACTTTCTTGATGGCTGCAAAATCACCATTGATCACACCACGGTAAACCGATCCTTTAATATGATTGCTGGTGCTGAAGTCATCTGTTGCAACCTGTAATTCTTCGAATTTGTAGATTTTGAGATTGATCGATTGAGCTATACTTGACATGCTATCTATGAAGTCCTGAGATCCATCATCCAAGCTTTTCTCCAATGGTTTTTCATAAGCCTCGAAGCTTTCCGAGCTAATGATCGGATCTGTTTTCTTCTTTGTTTTACGGAAGAACATACAGAAAATCACCATGCAAACAACCGATATGAGACCAACTCCCCCAAGAACACCAACGAGTATATAAATCCATGTTCTGTTTGAGCTTCCACCCGGGGGAGAATTTGGTGGTGGTGGTGAAGCCCGCGGCGGAGGCGGAGAAGGTGCTGTGACTCTAGACGGTGGATCCCGGAGGGGAACCAAAAGTGAAGTGAAGAAAAAAATGGTGGAACGGAGATCAGGAAGCTGATTAGCTTCAAGGGTCCTCTCAGGATCCGCCCCAAACAATTCACTAATACCTTGAATACTATCACCTTCAGCAATTGGATAACTCAACAAATAGTTAATTCCAACATCAGTTTGATTCTTTGTAGGACAAGCACATCTAAGAGGAACTGTAATCCTCGTTCCAGCGGTCAAATTTCGAGTTGAAATCCCAGGCTGCTGATTTTGTATAGCTTGACAAGTTGAAAGCGCTTGAAAAGTGTTATTTGCAATCAAAAAATACCCTTCTCCACCCCCAACCGTGTAGCTTGTGTTCTTCTGATAATGGTCACCAGAACATGAACAGTTGACTGGAACTATAACCATCTGGTTTGTTCGGAATGTTGCTGTCTCAGAAACTTCATTTATGGTGGCGACTTGAGATGGATCAGAAGATAAGAGATTGGAGATTGACGTAACGTTGTTAAACAAGGGTTGGGATCTGAAAACCAGGTAACTTTGGCAACTCATGCTTACGCCATTACAGGTGTATCCAAGAACAGAATCCGAAGTGTCTGGATTTTCACAATCTGTTGTCTTTCGTCCGACATAAGGCTGCTGAGCTTGAATCAAGAAACTACAGCAAAATAAACAGAGGGTTAAAAGAGAAATAAGAGACAAAGAATCCATGGCCGAATATTAGATTACAGAGAATATGTTTTCTCGATGGGTGAATATATAATATGTTGGTTTTTAGTAAACCATGTGGAACTGAAGAATAGTCTAACAAGCCTGCATCATGTTGAATTTGTAATGGAGAATTACACAGGGAGATTGGTGGGCGACTGAAACATTAATCAATGCTAAACTTTTTTACTTTTTGATAATAATCAATCAATCAATGCTAAACGATTACAGAATAGGAAAAATAATTATAATATGTGATAGAGAAAGGAAGTATAAAGTACGCGTAATGACAGGTGTTTTGTGTAGGTTGGCTTACCATTTCCAAGCTTGAAACTTAAAAGAAGTCTTCAGATACGTAACATCGAAGTGAAAATTATAATATTGAATTACAAAGTTGACTTTGGGTTTGATTGGTTTTATAATTAAAAAATGATTAAATTCAGTAACCCATCCAAGGGTTGACCGCATCTGTCTGTTTCTTCCCCTTCTGTCGCAATTTGCAGACGATATGAAGATAAACATTATTGCTTGGTCAAATGAGACTGTCAAAGCCGCCAGTAAAGTTAACTTGTCTTTACATGCTATCAGGAATGGAAGAGGCCTTTGCCTCGAAAATTTTTACTATCTTCAAAAATTTTAATCAGAACTTTTAAGTTTTAATTAGTTTAATTTTCTCAAAATTTTTAAAATTTTAATCAGAACTTCTAAATTTTACTAATAATTGAATTATCTTTTTAGTTTTGTAAAATATGGATATTAAATTATTGCAAATTAAAATAAAAAAACTAAAATCTCAATTTTTTTTAATTCATAATTAGTAGTTCAAATTAGATATTACAAAAATGTAATTATTCAACTGTCATTGTCGGGGACCTTTGACTCAGCCGACGAGCTCTATTATGTTAAAGGAAGAAAACAAATTGTTTAGCCAAATGAGATTTGAGTTTTAGTTCGATTAATATGATTATTGTTGTCAATGTAGGAGGATATGAGTTCGAGAATACTGAAATGCATTATACTTCTATTTATGGGTTAAGAGGGGCTATGGATAAGTTCAGACTTTTTATCAAAAAGAACGGAAAAAAAATTATTTAGGAGCAAATACAAAAAGCAGAAACTGATGGTTAACATGGAGATTGAGTGTACGAGGATATAGAAAGTCGTATGATTAAGAGGTCCAACAGAGTTTTGGTAATATGCATGAAAAAACTTGCAAACATTTGATGAATAAATAAAAGCTAAAAAACTCACTAAAACTAACATGATATTCCATTTCAGTCACAGTGTCATCAAGAGCTCCCAGTAGATGTTTGAGACCATGACATGTTGCTTGACAAATCCCATGTCGATGAACTAGTCAGAATTCTGGAGAACGACTGCACGATTTCATCCATAGCAGGCCTAGCTGTTGGATTCTGCTTCAAGCAACTATTTATCAATTGGACAACAACCACGGCAAGTTCTGCAGGATAGTTCTCTAGCATAGAGGGTTCAATCAAGTGCTTCAAACCCTCCTTTCCATTCTCTACCACATTGCTCAATCTGTCTGATAAGTTATTATGTTCATCGCTATAAAATGCTGTCGCCTCTTTTCCCGTTATTACTTCGAGCAAGAGAACCCCAAATGCATAAACATCAAGCTTTGTGGAGACTAAACCATTTTCCAAATACTCGGGAGCCATATAACCCTTTGTTCCAACAATGTGCCTTGTCAATGCAAATTCGCCTTCTCGCCCTTCGGTTGACGTCGCCATAGCAAAGTTGGTAATCTTAGCCCTGAAATCACCATCAAGAAGAACATTGCTGGTTTTTAGGTCCTTGTGGACATGAGGAGGATTGGTGAAGCTATGCAGGTAGTTAAGTCCTGTTGCTACATCTAATGCAATCCGAATTCGGTCTTTCCAGCTTAAGTATTTCCCACTGTCGTCTCTGTTAAAGATCCAGTCGCTCAATGTGCCGTTGGCAGCATACTCATAAACCAGGTACCAGTTCCCGTCATTGATACAAACTCCGGAAAGGCGAATAAGATTCGAATGGTAGACCTTGTTTAACAGTTGTATCTCCTTTGAGACATCTCCATGAACTTTCTTGATGGCTGCAAAATCACCATTGATTACACCGCGGTAAACCGATCCTTTGATATGATTGCTGGTGCTGAAGTTATCTGTCGCAACCTGCAATTCTTTGAATTTGTATACTTTGAGATTGATTGATTGAGCTATACTTAACATACTATCCAAGAAGGCCTGAGATCCATCCTCCAAGCTTTTCTCCAATGGTTTTTCACAAGCCTCGAAGCTTTCCAAGCTAATGATCGGATCGGTTTTCTTCTTTGTTTTGCTGAAGAACATACAGAAAATCACCATGCAAACAACCAATATGAGACCAACTCCCCCAAGAACACCAGCAAGTATATAAATCCATGTTCTGTCTGAGCTTCCACTCGGGGTGGAATTTGGTGGTGATGGTGACGGTGGTGGCGGTGGAGGTGGAGAAGGCACTGTGATTCTAGACGGAGGGTTACGGAGAGGAACCAAAAGTGAAGTCTCGAAAAAAATGGTGGAACTGGGATCAGGAAGCTGATTAGCTTCAAGGGTCCTCTCAGGATCCTCCCCAAACAATGCACTAATACTTGAAACAGTCTCACCTTCAGCAACTGGATAACTCAACAAATAGTTAATTCCAACATCTGTTTGATTCCTTGTGGGACAAGCACATCTAACAGGAACTGTAATTCTCATTCCAGGGGTCAAACTTTCAGATGGAATCACAGGCTGTTGGTTTTGTATAGCTTGACAAGTTGAAAGGGCTTGGAAAGTGCTATTTGCAATTAAAAAATACCCATCTCCACTCTGAAGTATGTAACTTGTGTTTCTCTGATAATGGTCACCAGAACATAACAGTTGACTGGAACTATAACCATCTGGTTTGTTTGGAATGTTGCTGTCTCAGAAACTTCATTTATGGCGGCGATTTGAGATGGATCAGAAGATAAGAGATTCGAGATTGATGTAACGTTGTTAAACAAGGGTTGGGATCTGAAAACCAGGTAACTTTGGCAACTCCTGTTTACGCCGTTACAGGTGTACCCAAGAACAGAATCTGAAGTGTCTGGATTTCGACAATCTGTTGTCTTTTTTCCGACATAAGGCTGCTGAGCTTGAATCAAGGAACAGCAGCAAAATAAGCAGAGGGTTAAAAGAGAGACGAGAGACAAAGAATCCATGGCCGAATATTAGATTGTGGAGAATTGTTCGGAGATGGGTGAATATATTGGTTTTTTGGAAAACTACGTGAAACTGAAGAATAGTCAACATATTGGATTTTGTAATAAAGCAGTTTGGTGGGATAAGAAAAACACGATATACGCGTATAATAAGTATTCTCTTTATGTGGTTTACCACTTCCGAATCTCTCTCTTTCTTCCCCTTCTGTTCCAACTTGCAGACAAGCCAAAGTTGAAAACTTTATTGCTATGGGTGCTAGTTGGTTGCCTGGTTGGTCAAATCCGACTGTCGAAACCGTCAGAAAAGTTCAAGTTTTCAAGTGTGTTCAATAATTTCAAGTTTTGATCGCTTTTAGTTTAGATCATTTCAAATTTGGATCTAGATTTTTATAACTATATCAAGGGCAAATGAAGCAGAGAGGTTTCGGGATGAAAAATAGATTCAAATATCTACAGGTTTTTAATTAATTTTATGGATATGGATGTTCCGAAAATATATGAAGTGAAGAAAAATTCAAGCAAGAAGACATTCTAATTTGTTGAAAAAGTTCATTCACATTGAGAAGCTATAAGAAAAGCCCAAGCAAAAGTAAAAATGAAAACAATGTTCTCCCACTGAACTTCTCAATACTTCTAAGTGGCAAGATACGATATCGTAATGCATACTAAGCAAGCTATACCGAACCAATAACTAAAACAATAACAACTGCATTCACAATTCTCTAATCCTCCTACTCCGCGGATTTCAAGTAGGGTAACTAAAATCGTGATTACAAGACACAGGATGCCAGGTACAATGTCATCTCGAAATCTATCGGCCAACCAATCTGGCGTAATGACAAAAAGGATGAAACGCGAAACTGTTACATTCAACAAACAGAATATCATTATCCGAAGTGAGATGTAAAACAGGTGTATGCATACGTTTAAAATGTTGTTTCAAACCTGGAAAGGTATCTGGAAAAAACAGGTGCAAAGCAACAGCAAGAAACGCAACCCAGCAACCAAATTGGCCTCTGCATCATTTTAGTAAATATGACACTATAAAACACTGAAACCGATACTAATCAACTGAGACCAATATTGTATATCGACAAGCACCTTACGATTTTGAAGAGTACAGTTGGGAAACTGGCGAGGAGAAATAATACTAGGAGGTTAGTCAGCATGTGCGATCTCTGTCCTATACGGTTCATGAGTAATAAAAATCTGTAGAGAAAGCAAATAATATACAAAAATAATCTGTTCATATATCACATAGTACTACTTGCTTATCCAAGCATGTTCAAGGCATGCTTGACAATAATTAAATAATGAAGTCAAGAGATCAAACAAACTCTTCTCTATTTTTTTAGTATTGTGTAGTTTGGTCAATCTATTTTTGATGAATTGTGTCTCTTGTATCTCTTTACTCTTTCTTTTCCAGCAGATCTGGTTCTGATCCTAAACCATTTATATCGATGCATATGAGGAACCACCATTTCTATCTTCGGACGAGTATGACGATATGACAATCCTTGTTAGAATTTCAGCATCCCAAAAGCCTTCAAAACTTAATCCTTTATCATATCCTTCTAAGAATTTTAAACCCCAAAGCATCCTCAAACTTTAATCCTAGAATACAGCAAAAGTAGCTGAATTATTGAAATCCTATGCAAGAAGAGTACCCCAGTTGGCATCAACAGATTGCCAGCATTTCTGGTTAAGGAGAATATCACTAGTTTTCATCTAAAATTAAAGGAAAAGAAACTAATATTTTACTTGATCATACAACCAAATCATCATCTTTGAACCATTGTAGAAACCCCACCCCCCACCCCCCCAAAAAAAAAAGAACCCTAACTTTGCCAACCCAAAATTGATCAAAAAAGAAAGAGAAGATAATCAATGCAACAATATGGAGAAGAAAGTTAAATAAAGCAAGCAAGAAGTGGGTTAACTCACAAAGCAAAAATGGTGCCACCCCATTGAAAAGCGGATCGTGCCCCAGTAGATCCAAAATTCAAATCAGAAAAACTGTTCACTTTCATCCCCATATTCCTCTTTTTTTTCCTTTTTTTTTTTAAGTAATGTTTATCAAAACTTTAAAAGACTCTTCCAGTTAAAAGTCTAGTCTTGTCATTCAACAGAGCTTTGGAAATACGATGTTGGCTTCTGTCGCCTGATTGGTTTCATGGTCGGGATATCTAGAACCCGAAGTGTTTTGTCTACCCACAATATGTGCCACGTGGCAGATATGTAGCCCTTGCATATTTGAGATCAGGATCTTGATATATGATTATTCCCTGTTCTTCGTAGGAGAAAAACGAAAAAATGGAAACGAAAATTCAGTTAAAAGCTTTGTAGGAGAAGAAGCTGAATCTCTATCCCAAACTCCAAAATTAAGGCCTACGGATAGTCCACAGCATCAAACAAAGGGAAAGGTACAAAGGAAACTAATGATACATTCATAAAACTTTAGCCATTAACATTTCAGTCACTATCTTGCCTATGGTGAGACTATCTGTTAAACATGCAAAAGCAATAGCTTTTTCTGGTTTAATATACTATTTAGTACCTGAGTTTAAATTTAATATTCAATTTGGTACTTACGTTTTTTTTTTCCAATTAAGAACCTATATTTTTCTTTACTAGACCATGCCAAATTTTTATTGGGATGTTGTTTAATTTGAATACTAAACTCAAATATTAAATTAATAGTATATTATTTTTTTATGTTAAAAGCTATGGAGTTGAAAACAAGATTGAGAATAAAAATTCAGTGGGAAAGATTTAGGGTCTACATCTATTAAATTAAAAGTATTATCCAAAGTCCAAAAAAGAACATGTTATTATTGTCCAAGTAAATTTGTAAAACTAAGAGTTCGAACTCAATTTTATGATAATTTTTTTTATTATAAACATGAAAACCAATGTAATAAATATAACTTGAAACATTTAAGGGTAAAATATCCTTCAAGTTCTTATACTCTTTGTATATTTAGAATTTAGTCCTTTACAATTACTAAAACTATTAAAATTCTTATGTTAAATTCAGTTTCATTATAACACAATTATTTTTATTACATAATTACTAAGTGTATTATTTTAATTGCAAAATGTCACCTTAATGAATTTAACAAAAAAAATTAATATATTAAAATTGAACCTTAAATTTTGAATTTAAAAAAGTATAAATACTTTAAAATAATAGTAGAAAGATTAAATTATAAATATATATATATATGAAAAATATAAAGATGCATATTTAGGATATGCTTATCCAGTCAAAATGTAGGGAAATAGATAGAGACCGAAAAAATGAAAAGAAAATTAATTCTTAACATATTTGATAGCAGAGAAAAGTGGGAGAAAAACAAAATAAGAAATATAAAATAAATCATTCTAATTTGAAATGATAATAGAAAAAAAAATGTTAAAAAATGTAAGTGTTCAAAATGATAATTGAAGTTTAACCATGTTTCAGCCATTGCAGTTAAAAAGATTTACAAGAAGATTAGCCAATGTTGTGTGATTCACAGACCATAGAAGCCTTTGTAAATCGCTGGCACTTGGGATCACATTCAAAATGTAACACACATTTGTTCAACATGTCATCAACAAGTCCTATCAGTATGATCAACAGAAAATAGATTGAATCTGTGGACTAAATCAACCACACTTTTTCCCTCTAGATTTTCAGTAATCTTCCATTGGAAACACTTCCATTAAAACGAGTCTGCAAATAAAATCCAGATTTTGAGTCATGAACACCTTAAAATAGTAGCGGTAACTTTGTCTTGTGATTGATATTTAATCTCCGAATAGAATCTGACGAGTTCATCAAGATACCACATCTCTAGCAAATAGGAGGTCACAGATCTTTTCCTCCATAGGAATGGATTCGCGGAAATAAGCATCCTTCCATAGGCTTTTCTTTTCCTTCCTATATGTTTCCGCATTTGAGACTCTACTGAGTTTCTCAAGACCAGCTACTAGAACACAATATGTGCCTAAAGAAGGATAAATCCCTTTCTTTCGCATTGTTTTGTATATTTTAAGTCCTTTATCAGCAGTGCCAGCAGCAAAGTAGACGCCAACCAAAGCAGTGTAGGTAGCAACACATTTCTGATCATCAGGCAGTGAATCAAAAATCTTTGCGGCACAAGTTGGCCTTCTAGCACAACCAAGCCTATAAATTAGTAGTGAAGCTAGATAAACTCCAAGAGAATGTCCAGTGCTAGTCATTTCCACAACTATCTCAACTATATCAGTAAACGTGTTCGATCGTATTAAACAGCCTATCAAAGCAAGATACGCAGTTCTCTCAAGTTTTATACCTGTTTTCACACTGTATTTGAAGGTCAATAAAGCACCATCCACCCTACAGTGACCACAATTTACGTGTACGATGGCTGACATCAGTTCAGAGTCCAACTTTATAGTCTTATCCATCAATTCAGTAAGTAAACTGTCAACAGCTTGAAGATTTTGCTTTTTCAAGAGAACCCACACTAGTCCTCTGTCTAAACTTGAAGGATCTTCAAAATCATTTCCTTTATACTCAACTACCCTTTCATTGTCAATGCATTCAACAGAGATATGAGGATGAACTTGCCTGAGGAGGGCATCTCTCTCGCCAGCAGCTTTAAAAGTTTCAAGAGCTAATAGAAATATGGGGTACCGGAGGACAAGATGATTTTCTTTCATGTACTGAAGGATTTGGATAATTGGCCATGTCTCCCCTGCTTTGCAACATTTCTCAACCAAAATATTGCATGCAGCTTTGTCAGGCTTAACTCCGGCTTCTTGCATTTTGCTGAAAATCTCAAGGGCTTCTTCGTACTTGCCTGGATCCACCACCAACATCATCCTTGTAAGCATTATACTCCAGCAAAGACAGCTAGATATAGCCAAAGCAAATTTATTCATCTCTTATAATGCCAAACCACAAAAAAATGTACAAGTACATTTCTTGATCAAAGAAAACTATTGACAAACTCAGATATAAGCTTTCACATTAATTGTACTATTGTGACCACTTAAAAATATGATCTTAAAATAAACAAGATGAAGAGCCTATGAATGCGAGTCATCACACCGTTTGGGCCTTTACCATAATGCTGAAGTTTTCAAGAGTTTTAGATAATCTGAGTTTTCAATAGATAGCATGCTCGGATATGAAGCATGAAATCAGATGCACAAAAAGATTCAAGAAAATTACATCAAGCATTCAAACTAGGCCTTGTTTGAACAAAAAGATCCAACCATGTTCTCTTGGGCTCTCCTCCCCTCCCTTGACATTGGTGTTTCTCATTACCTTAAAATCTCTCAAATGAACCAAAGGGAGTATCATGAACAGAACATTCATTCCTCATTAATTAAAACATACAATGCCATGAAAGCGGTGTTACCTATGCATATGAACATCCTAACTTTATATTTGATGCACTGTCAACGTTTTAATTACATATACAGTCATTAAATTACAACTAGCTACATCATTATAGGCAACAGAGCAATTGTGCATCTCATTTAGACATATCAACAAACAGGAAGCCAGCAATACTCAAAATAGTCCTTCATCAACTTACCAGCCCCAAAGAGATACTCCATTAGCACTGTATAAGTGTGACAATTTGGAGAAATACCAGACTGAAGCATCTCCTTATAAACAGCAGTACCTTCCTTAACTCTTTGATTATCAAACAAAACTTTCATATAAGCTGTATATGAAACAACAGTGGGAAAACATCCTTTTCCTCTCATTTCCTCCCACGTTTCCACGGCCCCATCAACATCTCCACTCTTTGAAAGCCAATGCAAAATCGAAGTATAAGTAACAGCATCAATTTTTAAGCCTTTTTCTTGCATTTGCTGAAATAAATACTTCATTGATGAAACCCTCCCAGCTTCTCCAAAAATGTCAAGCATTGTTGTGTAAGTGAACTGGTCATGCTTAAAGCTTTGAACTTTACCAACCCAGTTGAAAAAAAGCCAAGCTTTTTCCATTGGTGGGTGGGTTTTGAGGACTTGGTTGACTGTAAAAGAGTCCCATCTGATGGGTAACTGTTTCAGTTGGGTTTCAGCCGATTCCCAAGTTGAGTACTTGAGGATTTTGTAAATGTTTGAGATCGTGTCTCTCATGTAAACTTTTGGCTCAACATCAAATGGTTTCATTGGAGTTTTCAAGGCTTTGGTAAACTTATGTTTGGTGCGTGGTTTTCTGCGTTTGTTTTGATGAAGGGAATGTAAAAATTTGAGGGGACGATTCCAATTTCTGAAATTTGCAGCAAGTCCATGGAGATAATTTATTCTCAACATGTAGTGAGATCACAGATGAGAGGTTTTTCATGGAAAAGCTTCTGCTTTTTAATCCCAATGGCTGAGGAGCCGAGAGGAGTTGACGACCGCTGGGAGACTGCTGATTTATTTAACCTGGAAAGGCTTGAGGCCAATACAAAATGTCGAAAAGCTTGAGAAGATTTTGAATTTGGTACTTGAATTTGGTACCTTTTTAAGTCCACAATGAATATTTATACTTTATTTTTTGAGATAAAAAAAATTTAAATATTAAATTGAACTTAAATCGAAACTTATATACTTATCTAAGAAAAAAGAAAAACATAAATAATAAATTAAAAAATTAAATACCAAATTAAATATTGAAATAAACTTAAATACTAAATTGAAATAAAAAGAATTTAAATACTAAATTGAACATTAAAATCAAATTTAGGTATTGAATAATTATTTTAATCCGACAATATTATTAAAGCTTGATTAAATTTCAGACAAAATATATTATTGAGCAAAAAATACACGTTTTTAAAATAATATTCGTCCATAAATTTGACATTGATAATAAAATTTAAAAAATGGCAACCAATGAATTTAAAATTTCCAATCCAGATTAATTGTCAATAAGTTTTAAGCTTCAGAGTATACATTTATTTTTTCTTTTCTTGATAGACAACTTTCAAGTTTCGAGCTTCTTCCTCTTCTTATTTTTGTTGGGTTTTCTGTTTTTTTTTTCCTCAAGCTATTAACAATTTCTCATTTCCTATTGTTATATCTATACTATCTTAAATCCTCATAGCATGTAAGCCCTTGAATTATCCTTAAGCTGCATATGTCAAAGATATTAAGGGGGAAAAAAAGAAGTAAAAACAGAAAATTTCAATCATAACATCATGTTACAACTTACAAACGCTATTAAATTTCCGTGGGGAAAACCAGAGACATCTTGCTAGTTATGGTAATAATAGTTTGCCAGGAGGAATCAAAATAGAATTGCCTAATGCTCCCTTTCATACTCTGATCTCCATCCATTGATCAACGATGCCACGTTTTTAACAAAATCCTTCCAAGAGTTATTCTTGAAAGACTCAACTGCTAACATCTCAACTAAGAGCAAGAACCACACCGATCATCATGTTATTTATGTGGTGATCGGGATTCGGACAACTCTCCCAATTGTTGCACATACTGAAATTTGGACAGCACTCAACATATTGTCCATTTTGGACACTCACAAGTCTCGGGGCTTAGTCATCCAAAAGGGAGCTTCTCTCAGATCGAAACAAACACCACCAGATTAAGAGAATCCTTGTGAGAGCAAAAGAACTCTCTTAAAGGAGAAATCATTTTTGGATGACAAAGTCTCAAGGGGATGTTAGAGTACGCGGGAATGATGACCAAACGTGCAATGATGTGGGGGAGACATCTGATGGTCATTCAAATTTACAAGTCAGCTGACCCTGGAGGGCAAGTAGATCCGATATTTGAATTGCACAGGCAAGAAGCATTGGTGAAAATGGAGTCAAAGAACCAACTGCTAGGACTCTTGGGATAGATAAATGCACATGTATTACTACTTTAATAGCAGCAGACAAATCCCAGAAATCAAATACCTGCAGAAAATGAAATCCTTATACCCAAAAGTTGCAGATTACAATTACAACTAGCTAGTATCTGCCATACTATGTTGCTCTGTCTCTTTATTTTTCTTGAAAATGTCCTAGTCCGATACCCAGCATATAAGTATGGGATATGATCTTCCAAGAACCCTTTAAATTTAACAGAAACGAACTTTAAAACATTGAACATACCTGTTTACGACACGTGCACCTAAATCCAAGTAACATAGCTGCCAAGGATCAGAGCACTTTTGGCCCTCAAATTAAGCAATACAGCATCAAGTAACCAAGCAAAACTACCATACTGAACATAAATACCATATTAGCATCAAGTTTCAACTTTACTGCAGCTTGATTCTGCAGCTTCCAACCACTTGGCTTCAGTTGATTCACAAACATCTCGTTTTCCATTGCTTACCTCGAGATTCCACTTTAACCTACACGGATCATGTTCTAGCTTATATATGCATACAAGCCAGAAAATACCATTACCAGGTAATAAACATTTCAAAAATATATCCAATAAGTAATTTGAATATAACATTAGAGCAGTACAAGCTTTGTCCTGAAAATTTTCATTTCATTGAACTGCATCGATCAAGATGTGCATTTGTTAACTTGATAGTATCCTACAAATAAATGGGGAAGGATCAGCAGAGGCAGTGTTACAGCAGGCAATTTGTCACAAAATATGCCTAATCTGTCCCTTGATAAACTAAAATCTGCAGTACCATACATAAGCCGTGGATAGTAATGAAAATTTTCCAAATTCAAACACCCAATTCCATACAACTATTCTTTATAGAGATCACCATACATGTAAGAACTCATAAGACCATCAATTGAGGAAGAACTAACAATTAAATCCCAATTTAATGGGAATTTTATATAATATAAATTACGGCAACAAAGAGAAAAACGAAATTCTATCATTATCATCCTCGTAGAAGAATATATCCAACATTAGAACTATTTCTCCTGCTTCTTTCACAAAGCCTTTTGTATCAAACATAACAAGAAGCATCAAATCAAGGCCTTTTCGTCTAAACAAATGTTTTAGACAATTCAACCTCATCTAAACCAACAAGAATAAGAATTATACACCAACAAAAACAAAAGAGTTAGTTTTGCCTGTAAGCTATGTAATTAGCCAAAGCAATCAAAGGGGCAGCTTTCTCAGAATCAAATCCTTGGAGCAACTCTAATGAATCACTTCTCAATTTCTCTGCAAACTCCTTTGACTTCTCTATTCCAATCAACTTTGGATAAGTGACTTTATCAGCCAACAAATCTTTTCCTGCAGTCTTCCCTAATTCCTTAGATGATTTTGTCACATCGAGAATGTCATCCACAACCTGAAACAAAAGCCCAATATACCTTGCAAATTTCCTCAACCTTTCCACATCTTCATCACATCCACCTCCAAGAATTGCCCCCAAAACTACAGCAGCTTCAAGCAAAGCAGCAGTTTTATGAACATGAATGAATTCTAAATGATCCAACCCCACATCTGTTAGTCCCTCACTATTTATATCCACAACTTGACCAGCCACCAACCCTTCAGCCCCAATAGATTTAGCTAATTCTCCAATTGCCCTTACAATCCTACCAGGCGTAACACCAACTGTAGAAACAGCTACATGTTCAAAAGCAAAAGCTAAAAGAGCATCCCCAGCTAAGACAGCGATATCCTCACCAAAAACTTTGTGATTAGTTGGTTTCCCTCTCCGAAGATCATCGTTGTCCATGCAAGGAAGATCATCGTGGATTAAAGACATAGTATGAATCATTTCAACAGCACAAGCTGCTGGCATAGCCATGGATTCTTGGCCACCAACAAGCTCACAAGCAGCTAAACAAAGCACCGGTCGTACCCTTTTGCCACCTGCCAAAAGAGAGTAACGCATTGCTTCATGGATTTTAACAGGTTCACGGAGTGAAACAGCAGAGTCCAGGGCTTGGTTAATCATAGTGGCCTTTTGAACCATGTAAGTTTTGAAATCAAAGCTTGGGTTTTGAGGCTGCTGTTGTTCTTCTTCTTCCTTGACCGCGTCTCCTTTGGTAATGACCGAGCAAATTGAAGGAATAGATGCAAAGCCGCGTGTTTTGGAGGTTGAAGATGACAGATTCATGAGGGGGTTGAATGGAAGGGATCTGGGCAAAAGAGAATATTTGGATCTAGAAGCTTGGTTGAAAATGGAGTAAGATTGAACCCAAGAACACAGATTCACCGAAGCCATATTTTTCTTTTCCTCTCTTTGGGTATTTAAAAGATGGGATCTTTGTTTGATGTAGAAGCAAAAACAAGCTAATTACAATGAAAGCTAAAAAAACCAAAATCTTTGCAATGCAAATTCCACTATGAAAACACAAAAACCGATCATGAAGTCAAGCAATGGGTATGGGGAGTTGGGACATTGGAAAATAGCATAAAACGAATAATAATAAAAAGAAGTAAAAAGTGGCACAGATCTGGGAAATGAAGGATATGTGGGGGGAAGTGGGGGAAGTGGGGGAAGTGGATGAGCAGTATACGTGAATGGAAACGGATGAGTATTGAGCATTATATGGAAATGGAGGTGGAAAGAGAAGCCGACAAATATAGGATATGGAGATTAGGTTTTAAAGCTTCGTGTAACGTTGGCTTCTTTTGCAATCCCAGCCGTACATAAATGGGAGTTCTTTTATCCCTTGCAACTCCGAGGATTCTTATTGTTTCTTAACAGATTCTTTTAAAAAATTTATAATATTGCATATTTTTTAAGAGTAAATTAGATAAAAAGGTAAATTTTTAAAAATATTTAGCAGAGTAAGTAGTTTTTTCTCCTATTTAAAGAAATAAGTTGATTTTAAATATAAAATTATATTTTTTATATTTAACATTATGTTAAACATTAATTAAAAATTAAAAAAAAAAGTTTAAAATAACTTGAAACGAAAAATAAAAATATGATTAAAAGAGAAAATCACAAACATTTAATCATTTGAATAAATGAATTGATTTGTCGAGTTATTAAAGAAAATGTGTTTTATAAAACGTGTTTTTAAATACATCAACAGAAAATATTTTTTATTTCTATTTTTAAAATTGACTTAGTTTCCTATATATTAAAAAAATGACATATTTTACTAAAAGAAATTTGCTTCTTTTTTTTCTTAATTTACCCTATTTTTATATTCTCGCTTAAATTAAATTTATTGTTGTGGCCCTTTATCTAAATTTATAAAATTTTAATGCTTTAAGGATAAATCTACTGAAAGCTCCATATTAATAGTCTCTTTAGCATCGGAACAATTTTTTTTAATGCATTGTAAATTTTAATTTAATGTTTTAGATTAAATTTTTTGGATTTTAAGACTAAAATCATAACATTTTATCAATAAAGGCCCGTTTCCAACTTTATTTATGGAAATGGATTAATTTTTTAATTATTTACCGGAAAGGACGCAAGAGTCCAAAAATCGAGAGCAAAACTCAAAAACTAATCGAACCGGGCATAGTATGTGAAATCAGTCGAACGGTCCAACTGATGGCTGGACCGGACCGAATCAGCAAAAATCGTACCAGCTCAAGATACCGGCGACCGCGACTGCGGCATTCCAATGGCCGGAAAATAGTCACAACGGTGAGTTTTCGATGGTTGACCAGTGGAAGAATTACACTCATATTAAGACTCTATCAGAAAATTTGATTTTAAATTAATTATTTCAAAAATGATATTATTTTAATAGATTTAATATTTAATTTAATTTAATATCTATGTTAATAGTATTTTATTAATTTAATAATATTTAATATTAAAGTAATTAAGTTTAATAATAATTTAACTCTCCCTATATAAAAGACAGTGCCAGGTCAGACAAAATTCTCTTTTTAGAGATATTTTTCTTATTTACAACTCAGTTTAAAAGTTTAGAGAAATTGTAAAATTACCTCACTGGTAATTTTTGTTAAATGTTTTTTGATTCCAAATGAATCCACACTCTGTACATGTGAGCTTGAGGATAACGAAAAAGATTACTTGGTCGAAACGTTTATCCTAAACAAATCGAAAAAGGTACAATTTTGATTAAGTGTTTATTACTTTAGATATCAAGTTTTTTACTGAAATAGGTTAAAAAATTAGTATTGAAATAGGTTGTCAGATATATTATTTACGGAAATAGTACATTTTTTTGTAATGGTGCCTATCTCAGAGGCGCCAATGAATTAAAAAATATTAAAATTTTTAATAAAATATTATTTTTTTATTTTTTTAAAAAATATTTAAATATAAATACGGGTTAAAATACGGTCATCGAGTCAAAATACGGGAGGAAAATGGGTTTTCGGGTGGCGCCTGTCAGGTAGGCGCCACTAATTGAGCCTCATAGGGAGGCGCCAATGGCATGGCAGCACCGCCTTCTGCCTACCGCTGCACCGCTGCAAAAGTAGCATGGTGTTGTCTCTTCAAAACCACAATTTTCCAGCCTATAAGTAAATGGTCCCCAAGTCCTTGCATGGACGGTAGAGAGAAAAAAAAAGAGAGAAAGGAGAATATGAGAAGAAGAAGAAGAAGAAAGAAAGAAAGAAAGAAAGAAAGAAAAAATGTAATGTATTATTTTAGTAAATAATTTTGTTTATAATTTAAAGAGTTTAATTAAGATATTGTGAATTTTTTGTTATTAATTATTAATTATAAATTATTTATGTTTAGTGTTTATAGTTTTGGATTAGTATTTTGTATGAATATTGTAATTTTTTGTATGAATATTGTAATTATCTTATAATTAATTTGTTAGTAATTTAGGATTATGTTATAAATTTTTGTGTTTGTAATTATTTTAAAATTAATTTATTAGTAATTTAGGATTAATTTATAAATTGTTGTGTTTAGTTTAGTATTTGGTGAGTTTAACATGTAAGTTTATAAAATAAAAATAAAAATCATTTTATTAAAAGTTTAATTATAACTGACTTTTTTAATCATATAGTTGTTGTTAACTCATTTTATTTTTATATAATGTAATTTTATTTGATTTTTTATTTATTTAACAGTATTTATTGATTTTTTGAAACAAATTAAATGAATTCATTTTTTTAATTGCAGATTTGTAGGAAATGGGTTCTCTGATTAATAATAATCACATATCAAGTACTATTAATGAGATGGTAATAAAATTTTTATTTGATACTCATGTTATTTGCTGAATTAAATTATATTGTATTAACTATTTTGCTAATTTTTAATAATGTCAGGGTCCGTACCGCGTATTGAGGGGCTGTGTTAATAGTTTAGGGTTTTTGCCAGATGAACGCCTAATACCATACTTAGAGTTAGTCGAGTTCGGATCAGCGGCATTGATCTGGACTTTTGATCTGCGATACGACTTGATTTTCGCCTTAGTCGAGCGATGGCGTCCGGAGACCCACACATTTTATTTGCCGTGCGGAGAGTGTACACGTCTTTGTCGAAGATGTTAGGAATGCGGTCACGGGCGTAAGTTCAATCTCTAGGCCGATGAATAGACGGAAATGCGGTCACGGTCACGACCGATGGTCTCTGTAACTCGAAACGTTTCATTATGTTGTGAATATACTTCCACTGTCATCGACCTCGCCATCCGATGATTTGCAACCATTGCATCCCTAACATCTTCGACAAAGACGTGTCCCGCCTCCATCTGGTTCACTTGTTGCTAACCCATTCTTGGCATCAAGGTAGCCAACCTGTAGAACATAGCAGAGAAGACAGATGAAATTGGAATATGCCGTGTTTTTAATAACACAGCGTTGATCCCCTCCACCAAGTTTGTGGTCATTTCACCATAACGAAAGCCTTCGTCAAAACTTTGAGTCTATTGCCACGGCTCCATGGTACCCAACCACTGTCGAAAAGATGTGTTAGTTAAACTCTCCATGTCACTCTCAAGTCGGGTCATTCTTTGACGAAAAATGTGTGGCTCTAGCTCGTACATTGCATATTTATTAAGAAAATATAAGTTACAATATTGCTCTAAAACATTAAAACTTATATTGAAAAGATAAGGTAATTCTTTACCCATTCTCACAACTTGTCTATTCCAGTCTGCATTCTTATAATCTCGCTGGAAGTTAGCCGCGATATGCCGAATGCAGTAAACAGATCTCCATGGTACACCAGAACGCCTAATGGCTACAATTAATCATTTCCCTCTATCAGAGATGATGCAAATATTATCGTTGCTAATAACATACCTCCGTAGATTGGTAAGGAAGAACTGCCACGATTCCATGTTCTCTTTATCGACGATGGCAAATGCTATCGGGAGCACGTTCCTGTTGCCGTCTTGAGCAATCGCAAGAAGTAGGATCTGTGTGTATTTTCCATATAGCCAGGTTCCATCTACTTGCACAAACGGTTTGCAATGGGGAAATGCGAGCACACATTGATCAAACGTCCAGAAACATCCGATGGAAAATTCTTTTTCTCGATTGTAGTTGGTCATCCAGCCCGCAATAAGATTGTGTCTGCAACTCAATGACAATACTCGGCATGTGTTCTCTCATAGCGACTATCCATCCCTGTAACTCATTGTACAATGTATCGAAATCTCCGTACAATTGCTCCATTGTCATCTGTTTAGCTATCCATGCCTTCCGATATAATACTCGATACTGGAATCGTGCTTGTATTTCGAAAATCAGTACCGAAACCTTAATGGTCTGCATGTCTTTCACCATTGGCATGATGCACATACAGATAGTTTTGGAGTCAAGTTTTCGATGATCTTTTGTCATACGTGTTGAAGTGCATGTGTGAGGCCCAACAAATTTTCGTATCTCCCACATCTGCGACTTCTGGATAAATGCAGCTCGTATCCGCCAATTGCAGCCTTCTGCCGACCTCCAACACTTTCCAATATATAATGTTAGTTTAGACACGATAACTTTGTAATCTACTGATATATTCATGCTATACCGTTTAATGGCAAATATGCATTCTTCCTTACTTTCAAATCTCTAGCCCATGAACAACTCCTCTTGATCAGAATATACGGCCATTCGGTGAGCAGGTAGTATTTCAGGGTACTCCGGATGTAACACCCCTTACTCGAGACCGTTGCCGGAGTCAAGCACGAGGCATTACTTAGCTTATCTTACTAATTCGGAGCTTAAAAATTTACTTTGAAAATTAATTTCACTATTTACAGCAAACTTGTCCAATCGCACATAAGTTACTAAATTAATTATAACTCGAGATACGGGACTCAAAATTTAATTCCGTAAATTTTCCCTGAAACCAGACTCATATATATTCATACCATAAAATTTTTAGAATTTTTGGCTTAGCCAATTAATACAGTTTATTAGTTAAAGTCTCCCCTGTTTCACCAATCAACTGCCCTGACCTCTTGTCACTAAAAATAAATTTTCTCACTGTAGGATTTTCATATGAAGTTCTTACTTGTTTTTACAGAAAATAGACTCAATAAGGAATCTATACATATAAACTCTAACTCATAAGCATTTTTATACAATTTTTAATTATTTTCTAAACTCAGAATAGGGGACTCTAAAAATAGTTCTGACCTTGTCTCACTAAAATTCACATATCTTAAAATATAAATTTTCTTTTGCTACACTGTTATTTTTCCATGAAAATAGACTCAACAAAATTTAATTCCATATATCATTCACCCTCTAATTCATTTTATACCATCCTAGGTGATTTTTCAAATTCACGTCACTGTGCTGCCTGAATTCTGTTTCTTTGCAAAATTTTATCCTTTCATGATTTCCATGCATAATTTATCACCTAATCTTTCATAACAACAAACACCTTCATACTTAACCATTTTAATGACCATACATCATCAAATGCTTACACATCATTCATTAGCAAAAACATCATTACAAACATAAAAAATAACTAAATCCCTATACATGCCATAACTCAAACGTGTTTTGACATAAAAAACCGAGCAGTTGTGGTTGATAGTGTGGACGATCTCCGACTTCTTTAGGATCCTTGAAGTAGTTTTGCAATACTATAAGAGAAAGAGAAATAAAATAAGTAAGCATAAAGCTTAGTAAGTTTACTAGCAAATAAATAACAACATTAAACACAAATAATTAAACTCAAGTGACTCTATCTCTAGTTTACTCTTTAGTTAATCTCATTCTAGTTCTCTTGCTTATTTACTTAGAATACTTGTGTGCATAACTTACTCATCTCTTGCTGCATCGTTGAATATCAATTGATAGTATAATAAGTTATTAACTCTTATAACTTACCTGAGCTTGCCATTTATGCTTTAAACTGAACTTTCATGAATATGATTCGCTTATTAGCCCGTTGAGCTACATTGGAACAATAAGGATACTCGGGTCTCTTCTGATAATAACATGCCAAAGCCATGTCCCAAACATGGTCTTACATGGGATGTTCTCATCTCGGTGCCCATGCCATGTCCCAGACATGGTCTTATAGGGGACCTCTCATCTCGGTGCCAACGCCATATCCCAGACATGGTCTTACATGGGACCTCTCATCTCGATGCCAACGCCATGTCGATGCAAACGCCATGTTCCAGACATGGTCTTACATGGGACCTCTCATCTCGGTGCCAATGCCATGTCCCAGACATGGTCTTACATGGGACCTCTTTACCCAAATGTCATGACATTTGTATCCAGTACCATCCTTATGTATCAATGAGACTTTTTAATTTTAATTCTCTATCATTTCATGCTTGGATCAACATTAAATAAATTCATAAAATAAATGCATAATTGCTGGAAAATAAAAATATTAATAATAATTATTAAAATATTGTATTTATTTACTGTAAACTTACCTCGGTATCAAATATAGTCCAATTCACCAACTTAGTCTTCAACTTTATTCTTCCCTTTGTCTAACCTCGAGTTTCGTTCTTCTTGATCTAAAATAGCAAATTTAACTTATTTAATACTCACATTCATCAAAACAGCCCTCGACTCTAACTTTTTCAAAATTATGATTTTGCCCCTAAACTTTTACATAATTACATTTTTCCCCAAGGCTCGGAAATTAAACTTCATCCCTTATTCTTATGTTTTATGACATGCTGAAAATTTTCCCTTCTATGGCAACATCAAATTCCCACACTAACATGTACTTATGAACATTATGAATTTTTACCGATTATGTCATTTTACTCGTTTTCGCTTAAAATCGGCTAGCAAAAGTTGTTTAACATAATTTCTAGCTTCAAATTCTATCATAAAACATCAAAATAAACACTTTTCACCTATGGGTATTTCACCAAATAAAAACCCTAGGTTAAATTATTGCTAAAATAAGCTAAATTAAGCTACCGAGATCTCAAAAACGTAAAGAACATTAAAAATGGGGCTTGGGATCACTTACTATGGAGCTTGGAATCTTGAAAACCCTAACTATGGCTTCCCCCTTTGCTGATTTCGTCCTAATGAAGAAGATGATGATTTTTGCCATCTTTTTCCCTTTTTTATTCTTTTATTACTAGATTACCAAATTGCCCCTAACTTAAAAATTTTCTATTTCACTTATCTCATGTCTATTTTTGTCTACCAAGTTACCAATGGTCTAATTACCACATAAGGACCTCCAATTTAAAGTTTCATAACAATTGGGCACCTTTAACATGTAGAACTCAACTTTTGCACTTTTTACAATTTAGTCCTTTTGACTAAATTGAGTGCCCAAACGTCAAAATTTTCGAATGAAATTTTCATAAAATCATTTTGTGAAACGAAACTCGAGGTTAGACAAAGGGAAGAATAAAGTTGAAGACTAAGTTGGTGAATTGGGCTATATTTGATACCGAGGTAAGTTTACGGTAAATAAATACAATATTTTAATACAAATAATTAAACTCAAATGACTATATCTCTACTTTACTCTTTAGTTAATCTCATTCTAGTTCTCTTGCTTATTTACTTAGAATACTTGTGTGCATAACTTACTCATCTCTTGTTGCATCGTTGAACATCAATTGATAGTATAATAAGTTCTTAACTCTTATAACTTACCTGAGCTTGCCATTTATGCTTTAAACTGAACTTTCATGAATATGATTCGCTTATTAGCCTGTTGAGCTACATTGGAACAATAAGGATACTCGGGTCTCTTCTGATAATAACATGCCAAAGCCATGTTCCAGACATGGTCTTACATGGGATGTTCTCATCTCGGTGCCCATGCCATGTCCCAAACATGGTCTTATAGGGGACCTCTCATCTCGGTGCCAACGACATGTCCCAGACATGGTCTTATATGGGACCTCTCATCTCGATACCAACGCCATGTCCCAGACATGGTCTTACATGGGACCTCTCATCTCGGTGCCAATGCCATGTCCCAGACATGGTCTTACATGGGACCTCTTTACCCAAATGTCATGATATTTGTATCCAGTACCATCCTTATGTACCAATGAGACTTTTTAATTTTAATTCTCTATCATTTCATGCTTGGATCAACATTAAATAAATTCATAAAATAAATGCATAATTGCTGGAAAATAACAATACTAATTCCACAAAATGATTCTTTCCCATTTCTATTCCGGTATAGTGATTGGCTGAAGTAACCCCGAAGGTACTTGATGTTCTGCTTTAACCTACTGACATACTAAACATTTTGATACAAACTCAGAGATATCATGTTTCATACCTAGCCACCAATACATCTTTTTCAGATCATTATACATTTTATTGGTATCAGAGCAGGTTTAGTCGGTTCTCAGAAATATGCAGTATGAATAAGAGTCTACCTATACATGCCATACTTATATATTTTGATAGTGTGACGACTCCTGACGATTTTAAAATATTTTCTTTTATAGTTATGGATACTGAACGAGCTGGTACAAATGAAGTAGAGAGTAATGCGCCTGCTTCTGCAGAAGGGATGGCGCATCTAGATGTTAATGTTAGTGAAAGGCCTACATCAGTTAGACAGGGAGGAAGAGCTAGAGAAGCCTTCTTCCAAGCCATGAATGATTGGTTTGCCGAGTTCGTTCGTATGAATCTGGCTGTAAGACCTCCACCCCCTCATGATTCACAGGTTCCCCATGTAGCTTCCCCAGCTGCAGGTATAGTTATCAGGGAGAGACCACCTGTTGACAAGATTAGGAAGCAAAAGGCTGAAGAATTTCGGGCTACCAAAGATGATGATGCAGAAAAAGTAGAATTCTGGCTTGAGAATACCATCAGAGTTTTTGAAGAATTATCTTGTACACCGGAAGAATGTATAAAGTGTGTTGTTTCACTTCTTCGAGATTCAGCTTATCATTGGTGGAAGACCCTCGTGTCAGTAGTACCGAGTGAGAAGGTTACTTGGGATTTCTTTCAAGAGGAGTTCCGAAAGAAGTATATCAGCCAGAGATTTATAGATCAAAAAAGGAAAGAGTTTCTTGAGCTAAAACAAGGTAAGATGTCCGTGACTGAATATGAACGCGAATTTGTCAGACTTAGTAAGTATGCCCGGGAATTTGTATCCACCGAAGCCAACATGTGCAAGAGATTTGAATATGGGCTTAATGATGACATTCGACTATCAGTGGGTGTATTAGAAATCAGAGAGTTTGTTGTTTTGGTAGAAAGAGCTTGTAAAGTAGATGACTTGTTAAAAGAAAAAGAGAAGAGCAAAGCTGAAGCTGGAGCACAGGATACAAAGAAAAGGCAAATGAGTAAATCATTTCAGTCTACGTCTAAGAGGCCTAGAGAGTTCTCTAGCGGATCAAATTTACCAGCTAGATATTCTGGCCAAAGCAGGGGTAGAAGATTCGAGGGTTCTAGAGCTCAAACCACTACAGTTGCAAGTACTGGCAGTACTCGACCTCCTAGGCCGGAATGTCCTCAATGTGGGAGACGCCATCCCGGAGAGTGTAGAGCAGGTGAAAATGTTTGTTTTAGATGTAGAGCGTATGATCACTTTATTCGGGATTGTCCTGAAACAGCTAAAAGAGAAGAGATAACGAGTGTGAGATCAGGAAATGTTCCTACCAGAGGTAGACTACAGAGAAACCCAAGAGTGGGAGCGAGTAATAGGAGTGCATCCAAAGATTCAGCAGCGAGATCAGATGTTAGAGCACCCGCTAGAACATATGCTATTCGAGCTCGTGAAGAGGCGTCCTCTCCTGATATAATTACGGGTACATTTTCTCTTTATGATACTAATGTTATTGCATTAATTGATCCTGGCTCTACACATTCATATATATGCACAAAATTAGCATTTGTTAAAAATTTGTCTGTTGAACCTACTGAATTTATGGTTAAAGTCTCGAACCCCCTGGGCCAGTTTGTGATAGTGGATAAAGTTTGTAAAAATTGTCCACTGATGGTAAAAGGTATTTGTTTCCCGGTTGACTTGATGTTATTGCCTTTTGATGAGTTTGATGTGATATTGGGCATGGATTGGTTAACTCAGCATGATGCAGTAGTAAACTGTAGACAAAAATATGTTGTGTTGAAATGCCAGAATGGAGAATTACTTCGGGTTAAATCTGCTCAGACAGAAGGATTATCCGATATGATTTCAGTTATGACAGCTCAGAGGTGTGTCAGAAAAGGGTGTGATGTTTATTTGGCGTATGTGTTGGATACTAAGGTATCTGAGTCAAAGATACAGGCAGTGCCAGTTGTATGTGAATTTTCTAATGTGTTTCCAGAAGAGTTACCAGGGTTGCCACCTGAAAGAGAAGTGGAATTTTCTATAGATCTGATTCCGGGAACTGCCCCAATTTCCATAGCTCCGTATCGTATGGCTCCTACAGAATTAAAAGAGTTAAAGGCACAGTTACAGGAACTTGTTGACAGAGGTTTTGTTCGTCCAAGTCATTCACCTTGGGGTGCTCCAGTTCTATTTGTGAAAAAGAAATACGGGTCTTTGAGATTGTGTATTGACTATCGGCAGCTTAATAAGGTAACTATAAAGAATAAGTACCCGTTGCCTCAAATTGATGACTTATTTGATCAGCTGAAAGGTGCCACAGTATTTTCGAAGATTGATCTCCGATCGGGTTATTACCAGTTACGGGTAAAAGAGCCAGATGTGCCAAAGACAGCTTTCAGAACCAGGTATGAGCATTATGAGTTTCTGGTTATGCCGTTTGGGTTGACTAATACACCTGCAGTATTCATGGATTTGATGAACCAGATATTCAGATCGTATCTAGACAGGTTTGTAGTAGTTTTCATTGATGACATTCTAGTTTATTCCCGAGATGAAAACGAGCATGCAGAACATTTGAGAATGGTGTTGCAAATTTTGCGTGAAAAGAAACTTTATGCTAAATTCAGTAAATGTGAATTTTGGCTTCGAGAGGTAGGTTTTCTCGGACATATTGTATCCGCAGAAGGCATTAGGGTAGATCCGAGTAAAATTTCAGCTATTGTCAATTGGAGTCCACCGAATAATGTATCTGAAGTTAGAAGTTTCTTGGGTTTAGCGGGTTATTATCGGAGATTTGTACAGGGGTTTTCTATGATAGCTTCTCCGATGACTCGTTTATTACAGAAAGATGTTAAATTTGAATGGACAGATAAATGCCAGCAAAGTTTTGATCGATTGAAGGAGTTGTTGACGAAAGCACCTGTGTTAGTACAACCTGAATCGGGTAAGGAATTTATTATTTATAGTGATGCATCATTAAATGGTTTAGGTTGTCTCTTGATGCAAGAAGATAAAGTAATAGCCTATGCTTCAAGACAACTTAAGCCACATGAAAGAAACTACCCGGTACATGATCTCGAACTAGCTGCTATTGTATTTGCATTGAAAATATGGCGGCATTATTTGTATGGTGAAAAATGTCATATTTATACTGGTCACAAAAGCTTAAAATATTTGATGACACAGAAAGATTTGAATTTGAGACAACGTAGGTGGCTTAAATTGATAAATGATTATGATTTGGTTATTGATTACCATCCGGGTAAGGCTAACGTAGTAGCTGATGCGTTGAGCCGAAAATCTCTATTTGCTTTACGAGATATGAATGTCCGGTTGTCACTGACTGATGATGGTTCAATCATAGCTGAAATGAGAGCTAAATCAATATTTCGTGAACAAATTTGTGAAGCTCAGAAAAATGATGAGAAGTTACAGGCTAAACGGGCATATTATGAGTCCGGTAATGATTCAGAATTTCAGATTGAGACTGATGGTTGTTTATTATTCAGAGGCAGAGTATGTGTACCGAAGAATTCTGAGCTTATACAGAAGATCCTACATGAAGCCCATAGTGGTACTATGTCTGTACATCCAGGGAGTAATAAAATGTATAATGATATGAAAAAGATGTATTGGTGGCCAGGTATGAAACGTGATATCTCCGAGTTTGTATCAAAATGTTTAGTATGTCAGCAGGTTAAAGCAGAACATCAGGTACCTTCAGGGTTACTTCAGCCAATCACTATACCGGAATGGAAATGAGAAAGAATTACTATGGACTTTGTATCTGGATTACCATTATCTCCGAGGAAGAAAGATACCATTTGGGTAATTTCCGACCGATTGACGAAGTTCGCACACTTTATCCCGGTACGTATGGATTATTCTTTAGATAAATTGGCTGAATTGTACATATCTGAGATTGTTAGACTACATGGAGTGCCTGTCTCCATTATATCAGATAGAGATCCCCGATTTACATCTCGTTTCTAGGACAAATTGCAAGAAGCTTTGGGTACTCAGTTGTATTTCAGTACTGCATTTCATCCTCAGACAGATGGCCAATCTGAGCGTGTAATTCAAGTATTGGAAGATATGCTACGATGTTTTCTATTAGAGTTTCAAGGTAATTGGGAAAGGTATCTACCTTTGATTGAATTTGCTTACAATAACAGTTATCAGTCCAGTATTAAAATGGCTCCATATGAAGCTTTATATGGTAGAAAATGTAGAACACCGTTATATTGGACAGAGCTCAGTGAAAAGAAGATACACGGGGTTGATTTGATCCGGGAAACAGACGAAAAAGTAAGGCTGATTCGAGATAGTCTAAAAGTAGCTTCCGATCGTCAGAAGTCATATGCCGATCTTAAACGAAGGGAGATTGAATTTCAGGTGGGTGATAAAGTATTCTTAAAAGTGTCTCCTAGGAAGAAAGTTCTCTGGTTCGGTCGAAAAGGTAAATTGAGTCCAAGATTTTATCGGACCATATGAAATAATAGAAAGAATTGGACCGGTTGCTTATCGATTGGCTTTACCACCGGAACTCGATAGAATCCATAATGTTTTTCATGTATCTATGCTACGACGATATCGGTCAGATCCTTCACATGTTATTACTTCGACAGAAGTGGAGATTTAGCCGGATATGACTTATAATGAAGAACCAGTTAAGATATTAGCACAAGAAACTAAGGAGCTTAGAAACAAAAAGATAAATTTGGTGAAAGTATCATGGCAAAAGCACGGGATTGAGGAAGCGACATGGGAACCGGAAGAGGCAATGAGAAAACAGTACCCAAACCTCTTTACTAGTAAGATTTTCGAGGACGAAAATCCTAAAATGGGGGAGAGTTGTAATGGCCCAAATTTAATATTATCGGAACAGTGGTTTCGGGACCACAAATCCGATGAGGAAAATTTTATTTTTCTTATATTTTTATGGTCTACAATTTCACACATTAACATGTACTTATGAACATTAGGTATTTTTACCGATTATGTCATTTTACTCGTTTTCGCTTAAAATCGGCTAGCAAAAGTTGTTTAACATAATTTCTAGCTTCATATTCTATCATAAAACATCAAAATAAACACTTTTCACCTATGGGTATTTCACCAAATAAAAACCCTAGGTTAAATTATTGCTAAAATAAGCTAAATTAAGCTACCGAGATCTCAAAAACGTAAAGAACATTAAAAACGGGGCTTGGGATCACTTACTATGGAGCTCGGAAGCTTGAAAACCCTAACTATGGCTTCCCCCTTTGCTGATTTCGTCCTAATGAAGAAGATGGTGATTTTTGCCATCTTTTTCCCTTTTTAATTCTTTTATTACTAGATTACCAAATTGCCCCTAACTTAAAAATTTTCTATTTCACTTATCTCATGTCCATTTTTGTCTACCAAGTTACCAATGGTCTAATTACCACATAAGGACCTCCAATTTAAAGTTTCATAACAATTGGGCACCTCTAACATGTAGAACTCAATTTTTGCACTTTTTACAATTTAGTCATTTTGACTAAATTGAGTGCCCAAACGTCAAAATTTTCGAACGAAATTTTCATGAAATCATTTTGTGAAATTGTAGACCATAAAAATATAAGAAAAATAAAAATTTCCTCATCGAATTTGTGGTCCCGAAACCACTGTTCCGATAATCTTAAATTTGGGCCATTACACCGGAAACTCAGCTGCCTGTGCCGCATCGGGGTCTATCCGAGACATGTGTGCCCTAGGATTATTATGTATCACAATACGACGAATCTGGTTTCCGACTGAATACGCGTTAACGTTTCCATCCTCATTCACGCATTCGTCGTCAATATCATCTGGGACCTCATCCACGTCGGGATCACTCTCACTATCAACTTCGTAATCAACAGGATCACTACTATAGTATACATCATCACCAATCACATTAGTCTCGGGTGCAGCATTAAGATAAATATCGATCCCGTGTATAGTTGATTGACTATCAACATACGATACCGGAATCACCATACACGACGTTTGAACTCCATCTTCTTCACCTAATGGAGTGGGATCTTCAGTTGCCTCCACACCAGCTAACTCAATAAATAATTGAATCGGTGCATTTTGGTTGCTCCGAGTCCCACAATAAAGAGCGACCATTGTCTCCATATCTTCATTGTCTACAAGTTCCATTTCGGTAAATTTTACTGGATCTGTCAAAACTGGAAACTTGTAGAAAACTTTTGATATCATTCTCCCACAACGTCTATAAATTTTTTCACTAATTTTTTCCTTCATATCATCAAACGAGATATTTCTATTAAATATTATTGCTACTTGTTTGCGACATTCAAATATACATTCCACGATTGTTGTCAAAATTTTTCCATCGAAATAAACGCATACAAAAAACTGATTCTCCATCTTCAACACTAAATCTGTTAAAAAAATTTCAAATTTTTTAAAATAGTTTCGAAATGTAAAAAAATTACATAAAATTTTTAATGCAAAATTTTTCACTCAGAAGCTAACAAAATTAATAACCTAACAAAATAACTTTCAAATAATAAAATTACTAACAAGACTCTACATTTTATTTAAAAAGAAATAAACCAAAATACATTATCCTTCTTCTTTTTTTCCTTCCTTTTTTCCTTCTCCCTTCCTTCTTATTTTCGTTCTTCTACTAAAAGTTATGTTTGTGTTTCGAGGGTATATATAGGGGAAAATAAGACCATTGTCGCCTCTCAACATGGCACAACTAATGGCGCCTGCCAGATAGGCACCACCATTGGCGCCTCTAAGATAGGCACCACTACTTTGTATTATACCGGGTCATACATTGACCCGGGAAAAAATTAATTATATTTTATTAAAAAATTTTAATATAAAATATAAATTGGCGCCTATTAGATAGACGCTATTAAAAAAATTTAATATTTTTTAATTCATTGGCACTTCTGAGATAGGCGCCATTACAAAAAATGTATCATTTTTGTAAATAATCTATCTGTCAACCTATTTCAGTACTAAATTTTTTAAACCTATTTCTGTAAAAAAACTCTTAGATATCACAATTAAATATTTATTTAAAAAAAATAAAACTCTAATTTTTCTCTAAATTTATTTTTAATTACATTTTTCAAATTCGATTTTTCTTAACGTCAATACAAAAATAGCAGCAATAGGTGTACAAGGGAATCTAAAGGAGCCATTGAGGGCTAGCCGGCAAGCTGATTGAAGTAGAGAATGTAGGACCCTTTTTCATGTGGAAGCCAGGGCAGCTATTTGTGCACTTTAAATAGTTAAAAAAAAGATGGGTTTTTACTTTTTCAAGATTTGTCTTTTGAAGGTGACTGTTCAGGATCTTGTATTGTCCATCTCTTGATAAATGAAGCTATAGACATAAGGTTATTACTACGCTGCTGCACACGGTTTAGATAAAACTCGGATTAGACCTTTATATGCAATTAGTTGGTACTTAGTATTCTTCATCATTCTTTAGAAAAGAACCCCAAAAAATTAAAAAATCTTCAAATCAAGTACAAAAAATTGAGAATATCAAAGAAAATTACTTGGATTAACAAAAAATAGATTTGAAATTTGATTTTTTATTCTTAAACAAAAAGGGTTCATTCATTCCACAATATAGCGTTGAAAAAAAGCAACTCTTTCTTCTACTTTCATTGCCACATCCATAAAATCCAAAGCAGCCCCCTCTCTCTCATAATTCATTTCCATTTTTTCTTTTGGATTCTACAATCATCAAATTTCTCTCAGGCTTTTCATCGAGCAGGTTCGTCACGGTCTGATAAAACCAAAACACTATTTTTCACATTTCTATTAATCGATTTTCATCTGTTTGTTAAGTTTATTTACTTAAATCTGTTAAGTTGCTCTAATATTTTAAGATTTATTTGTTTCCATTTAGCTTTATCTTGAAATACGATCTGTTTCAAATTAATTCAATTCTGAATCTTTTTTGCCCTTCCAAATTTATATTGCAAAGATGAAGAAAAAAGATTTTTTTTATATATAAAGTAGATTAGAAGTGGTCTGCTCGAATTCTATTGAGTGATACTGATTCCATTTCTGAAATCGGTTAAAAGAGTGCTCTGTTTTGTTCCTTTTTGCATACAACAGTTGAAAAAGTATGAAATCAAATTATATAACAAAAACAAGGTTTTTCTATTAGGGTTTATTTTAGATTTTGACTTGGTACTAATCAAAATTTTCAGTTAGGGTTTATGAAGAACAAGATCTCGTTTTTTGTGGTTTATTTTAGATTTTGAAATGGTAATACTTTGGTGATGTAATTAATGGCTTTGTTTTAAATTCTGCTGTCCACTATTGAAATTAATGGGTGTGTTTTGCAATTTTAAAATACTTGTGCAGGAGCTATGATACGGCTGTTCAAAGTAAAGGAAAAGCAGAGAGAACTTGCTGAAAACGCAAATGGCGGATCACCTATCAAAAAGCAATCTGCAGGGGAGTTGCGTTTACACAAAGGTTTGCATGCCCTGTTTAATGAATTTGATTCAGTTTATAAATATGTATTGCTAGTTGATTTACCTTTATGAAGGAGAGAGATGTTAAATGAGGTTAATGTAGTTTGCTCAAGCACTGAAATTTTACTGGGTTTAAGAAGATCCGTGTTTGATCTAGGATTGAATTAGTACTTAGTAAATGTGAGCTTCATGTTACTTGCAGACATTTCTGAGCTGAACCTGCCTAAATCATGTTCCATATCATTTCCAAATGGAAAGGAAGACCTGATGAATTTCGAGGTTTCAATTCGACCTGATGAAGGATATTATTTGTAAGGAACTTTTTTCATTCCAAATTACAGGGAAAGAGATGCTATTCTATATACATTCATTTCTCTTCCTAATAACACAAACAAGTATTCAACTGACTGGCTTCCGTTTTTGTAGCGGTGGCACATTTTTGTTCTCCTTCCAAGTTTCTCCCATCTATCCGCACGAGGCACCAAAAGTTAAATGCAAGACCAAGGTAGACTGGCTCATCTTATTCACTTCTAGTCCTCTTTTTCCTTTACTGCATTCATGTTATGGTCTTATTTGCTTTTTGGTTATAAACCAAGGTCTACCATCCAAATATTGACTTGGAAGGAAATGTTTGCTTAAACATCTTGCGTGAAGACTGGAAACCAGTGCTAAATATAAACACTGTAATCTACGGATTATACCATCTTTTCACGGTAATGCCTAGTGAATTTATGGCAACAATTCTATGATTTCTCAGCTATCTGATACTCGAATCTTTCCATATTGTGTGCAGGAGCCAAATTATGAGGATCCCCTCAATCATGATGCTGCTGCAGTGTTGAGGGATAATCCAAAGATGTTTGAATCAAATGTGAAAAGGGCTATGTATGGTGGGTATGTGGGGCAAACCTATTTCCCGCGGTGTATGTAGCTTTTACGATGTAGCTGAAAGCGCAAACTCACTATGTTATGGACAGTTGGTTTCTGTGGGTTGTATAATTTGTCTGGAAATTACCCTTTGTCATCCCCTTTGATTTTCTCAGTGAACCTGAGGGAAATATTTTCTGCAAGACCAAGCAGCTGAAATTCTATTTGTGTTTTACTTTAGCTTTCCTAATGCTATATTGTATGTTGGCATGGCATTTATCATCTTAAATGTGGAATTAGGATAGACTGAATTTTATGCACCGGCTTAGAATATAATATTCTTCCTTAATGCCTCTCAATCTGAAAATCAAGATGTTGTCTTTGTTTCTTGCACCTATCTTTATTTATGATATGATATCCGATGTGCTTGTTGAACAATGGATTGGGATTTTTTTTGAGTTCAGGTAATTTCATGTTTTAGTTTTTTCGGGATAAAGTTATTTCTGGTTTGGATTGGGCGATTTAAGGCTAAAAGTGTTTTTTTGGAAGTAAGGATGACAAAAAATTTTGAATCCGATGGGTTCAGCCTCTACCTGATCTGTGTGGATCGGATTTTTTTTTTTGAAAAATTTAGTTCGGGGTAGATCGGGTTGGATGAAATTAGAAAAATAATTCGGTCGAGATCGGGTTTGAAGTAAATCTATCTCGTTTTGAGATATTTATAAAAATGCTCTTAATATATGTACATATATTAATTTTTTCTTTCAATTTCATATATAAATAAATATATTAAACTTTTAAGTTTAAACTCAAAAAAATTGAACTTGCTTCAAAATAAAAATAAAATAGTTAAAATATATAATCTTATTTGCTTCAAAATTAAAAAAATAAACAAATAAATTTGGGTCGGATCAGATTGGGCGGAATTAGATCCTCTATAAAATTTCGAGTTTGAGTTCAAAACGAATTTTTTTCTTAAGAATCAAGGTTGGGTGGAGTTGAGGCGGATTGGTCAAGCTTCGGGTCGGAGTCGGGACAGGAAAAAATCCACCTCGTTGCCATTCCTATTTGAAAGTTTGATTTAAGAATTTATGTGTTTAATCAAAAAAATTAAGAAAATGCAAAAAAAAAAAGAAAGACAATTAAGCCTTTGTATTAAATGCTCATCCAGTTAAGCTCCTGCAATTAGTTAAAATAACCAATTAAACCATTTCGCTAATGATTTCTGTCATTGACCACATTCATTGTTGAAATAACTTGATGGATCAATCATATAGTGACACGTGACAGCTTATGGTTTAATCTAATTTTTTTCATAAAAATATTAAAAATCATAAAAATAGAAAATTAAAATATATATTTAAAAAATATTAAAATTTATATAATCTTATTAAACTTATAAAAAGGTATTAAAAATTATAAAACTTATAAATATTATACGAACATAAAAAAATCTAATACATTATAAATATATATAATTAAGAAAACTCATTTAAAATAAAAAAGTATTAGAATTCTTTAAAAATAATAATAAATTAAAATATAATTAAAATATTAAAATTGCTATAAATTTTTAAAAATTACAAAAGAAAGTTCATAAAAACTTTAACTGCACTTATTAGCTTGAGATTGGCAAGGGTACAAGTCTGGAGAAAGCCATTAAACCAGTTGACCTGAGAATCGAGCGGTTGAACTGATTTTTAAAAAAATATTTTTATCAAACCAAAATTCCATTATTCAACTATTTACATATATTAGAATGAAATACTCTAACCAAGATTTTCAAAACTAGACCGGTGGTCGAACTGGTCAGGTCACCAGTTTGCCAATTCAATTGATTCATTCTATTCAATTAAATAAAACATTTAAAATTAAAAAAGATCGGTTAAACCATCCGATTCCTAAGTCAATTGGTCCGATGGCTCTCCGGATCGATAGCCTTACCAATTTCTATCTAATCGGTCCAACTGATTATTTTATTAATTTATTAGATTTTATAATTTATTAGATGTTATTTTTTTAATAAATTTTTAAGTTTAAATCATTTTTTCATTTTTAGTATTTTTTAATATTTGATTTTTTAATGATTTTTTAAAAATTTTTTAGGGGAGAAAATATTAGATTAAAGTATAAGCTATCACATGTTACCATTGATTAGTTTCCCAATTTATTTTAATGGTGAACGTGGTCAATGACGAAAATCATTAACAGAGAGGCATAATTGGTTATTTAAATTAACGGCAGGGAGTAGACCTGTCCATGGGCCGGGCCCGAGAAAAATTTTTGGCCCGCGAGCCCGGCCCAAAATATGGGCCTGAAATTTTGCCCATGCCCGGCCCGGGAAAAATATCATAAGCCCGAGCCCGGTCCGGTCCGGCCTATTTTTTAATAAATATTAAAAAATTATTTTAAAAATAAATAAAAATATTTTAAAAGTATTTTAAAATTAAAAAATAAAAATAAAAATAAAAATATATATTTATTATATTCTGGTCGGGCTGGGCCCAGGCAAAAAAAGTGGTGCCCGAGGCCCGACCCATTTTTTTAAACGAGCCTTATTTTTTTGTCCAAGCCCATATTTCGAGTCTATATTTTTATCCGAACCCTCCTATATTTCGGGCGGGCCGTCGGGTCGGGCCGGGCTGCCCGGCCCATGGACAGGTCTAGCAGGGAGTTAATTGGTTGCAAATTTAATATAAGAGCTTAATTATTATTATTATTTTGGTATTTTCTTAAGGTGTTTTTTTTGCATATAAGCTTGCTAAAGTAAAAAATAAGATATTTTAAAAGATTTTTAAATTTGTTAATATTATTAATATATATATGAAATATAAAATTTAAATATTTTTTAAGTAATTAATATAAATTATTTTTTGAATATAAATTATATTTTAGATATTAAAATTACATATAAAATTTTTTTCATGTCATTATTATCGTGATGTCATGCTATTCTTATGATTTTGATATTAATAAATGTTTATTTTAAATTGTAATATAAAATAATAAAATAACTTACGATAATTTGTTAATATTATAATACATAAAATGCATTTAAGTTAATAATATAAACTATTTGTATATATTAATTTTAATATGCAAATTATATTTAAAATTTATATAAATGAAGAGAAAATTTAAAATTTGACATCTAAATTAATCATAGAAAAGTGAGAAGTTACAAATTTAAGTTAAAATCTTGGGTATTGTTCATCCGTACTTGAAATCATGATTTAGCTTGGAAAACACGTAAGTGTTGTCGGTCAAAGCATGTTAAATTGGGCTTGGCCTATGATACAGGTAAAAGAATTTTGCTTCTTGAATGCTGGAGTGGGGCAGAGGAAAGGGTCCAGCGGATCGAGTTTGAATCATAATAAAGTGAGGAATGGGCCTCCAAAACCATGTTGGTAGGAAAAATGATAAGACCTGTAAGACAAATGGCCCCTATCATTTGCGTTAATACTGTCTGTCACAAGATTTTCCTTTCCTCAATCGAATATCCAAAGTTATAAGGATCAAAGTATTTAGGTTAGGCGAGGTCATGGTTACTAACTTACTGTTTAAAATTATTTCATATTAATATTTTTATAATAAAATTTAAATAAAAAATATCAATTGTATTATAGGTTGGATCAATTTAAGTTCAACTTATATTGAATCGAATCTACTAAAGATAATTTGACCAAAACTTAATAGTTTAGTATTTCAACAAGTTAAACAATTTTAATTAATTTCCTTTAACCACTGATTTTGTTGGTTCTAACATGTAAGCCATGGATATGGCATGTTTGTCGTTCTCATAGTTTCTTGTAATGAGACTATAGTTGGTCGTCCCATAAATAACATATATGAAATTGATTAAATCCATCAGAATATCATAATATAATCATGACATAAGAATCCAATTGATTACTCCACTAATCTCTTTGGTTAGGCAAGAACCATATCCACATTTTGTGGCAACCTGTTAATCATTCATGTGCAAAACTTATTGAGTTTTTAAAGATTAATACTATAAAATGTCGTAAATTTTCTAGAACATGGGTCTATAAAATACACAAGTTTTGGTGCAATGCTCTCATAAAATAATGTCTTTCTTAGAAAATTCTTTACTTGATGTTTTGATCACCATCATATATCAATATTGTTTTATGTTCAACTTAACCATAAAATTTTAATATTTTGTGAAGTATATGCTTCGTATTTCAAGTTAAGACAGAGAGTGACGTCGCAACGTCGGATAACACGACATCGTGAAGAGTAGCTAATGTCACGATGCGATATGAAAATATGCAACTAATTTCTTGGACGACAATTTTGGGATTATTTTCTAATTAGACCCTAAGCATTTAATATTATATTGTATCAATTAGTATCTAAAGTGTATCTAGAGTAAGTGGGCTCCAAGTAACAGCCTATATAAGTCACCCTAGAACCATCAGGATTAGTGTGTGAGTTAGACCTAAATACAGAAACTAACGCAGTTAAAAGATAATTTTGTGTTTCAATTTGAAGGGAATTTTTTTGAGGTTATGAGTTTTGTTTGTTTTGATTCTCTCCATATTGTATTTTTATCTTATTAGTTCAATTTCCTTTTACCTGTGGTTTTTTATCTTATTCGGAAGAGTTTTTTTCATGTAAAATTTGTATGTTTAATCTTTTCAATTTTCTCATTATTTTACTTATTCGTTACTTATACAGTTTTATCCCCAACACACTTCAATCCCAACATCATACGAACTTTTCAACTTTGAGGTGTAAAAAAATTACACAATATAAGGGAAACTTCTTTTTTTTTTCATAAATCAGAAACAAATAAATTTCTTATAAAGATAACAAGTAGGTGGCAATGCCATGGTGAAGGGCTTGCCAACCAAAAATGATGCTCCAAAATTTCTGAAACAAAAAATGGTCGCCATATACCATTGTCTTCGGATCTAGGACCATCTGATAAGAGCAATCTAGGCAAGGCAGCCTTTTAGCTCTTACTATATACCCAGATTCCCTACCCGATCCCACACCACACACCTTGCCCAACACGTACTAACCAAACATAATCGAACTTAAAACCAGGAAAACCATTCCTTACTATCACGATGAATATGAGAATATGATTTAAATATGTAAAATAATTTACCTTTATATTTGAGTCTAAGTGAATAAATGGTTATCATGTGACCAAGCAAGAGAGAGGGGGAGGGGGGCATCCATTGATCAAGGGAAACAAAGACAGCTTGGGATTCGTAAAAGTTTGGGAACAAAATATATATATTCACTAACATGGACCAAACGTTGCCACAAATCCACTTGTCCTCCATACACGTTTCATTTTTGTACGATTTTATTTTAAATGTTGGGTAATAAATTATGGGATTTAATTAAGGAGTGAATCGAGTAATGTGGAATCTTTTAATCATTATTAAATACCCCCCTCCAAAAGATATAAACCTAGCTGTTTTTAAAGATTTGTTGCTTTTAAACATGGGGAATATAATCCTTACTTTATCTAATGTTTTTTTGTGTAGACTTTAAAGAAAGTGAAAATGACAGGCCAAGGGTTTGCCTTAGCTTTCATTATATATGTGTATTTTGTGGTTTAGGTTTCTTTAGTTAATGGGTTAATTATCTTCTCTCCTTTTTTTTTCTTTTTAACATGCCACACGCGCTCTCGTCTTGACACCACGAACCCAATGAGGGACAAAGGCATTGTACTACGTTTTTACAATAAAATTACTATGTTGTACAAGTTTTAAAAAAATTCATAACCCTACTTAGATGATGGCTTAAATGTAGGCACGATTCAAGGGTTTGTTTGAAAACGTAGGGTAAATTAAAAAGGAATCTAATGGCCTGAATTTTATTTAATTTGGTGCATTGAACTGAGACATGTGCAAGAGACCTTATAAGACAAGGCGTTAAGGGGATTTCTAGTATGGGAAGAGGGAAACATGGAAGTGTACTGTTTCTGTCATATACAACACAAACAAATTTGACTTTATTAAAACAAAAACAAAAGATGGACATTGATAAGCGCTCACACTAATCCGATGGCACCACGGTCTCTAAAAACTAATCCAAAATTGTCAATATACCAAAGGAAAGAGCGAGGAAGGAAATGTATAAACAAAACTATTTTACTATTAAATAATAGCTTAAAATATTGGATGGGAAGAAGGAAATCTATTATTTTTTCTAAACATTTGTTGAAAACAAAAGAGAATGTACAGTTGAAAAAGTGTTAAGAGTAAAATATTGATGGAGCTTTAATACATTTAAGCCTGGAAAAAAGAGAGTAAAATATATACCTGTATGAAAACAAGAGACCAGAGGGAATGGACCACTGCATATTCTCTTCAAGTTTTGAAACTATAAGATCTAATTCTTTAGGGTTATTATAAACTAAGGTTTAATTAGTTAAGAAATGGAAAAAAAAGATTGTAAAATCTAGTTGCCCATAGCTGGTTAGCATGTAATGAAAGTTGGAATATGGGGAAACAAGAGTTGGAAATGTCGGGAGAAACATGACAAGCATTAATGTAAACAGTTTCACTTCATTATTTAGGGTTTAAATGATTATTAAACAACTCAAAAAGCATACAATGGAATCCTTCCCTTCCCATCCCATGCGCATCGCCCTTCATTAGCCTAACCTTTCTTTTTTCTTTTAAATATTTTAATTTTGTTTATTCAATAATTTTTCTTAAATAATCTATTTTCGTAGATAATAATAAGCTAATCCATTTGAAAAATATATTTGTATTTGATGTACTAGAAATTAATATAAATAAAATTCTTAATATTTACTATAAATCCTATCACATGCATATGAGTGCGAAAACCATCAATTTATAATATAAATGTGTGTTTAAAAATAACATCCAAATGGGTTCGATCCCAAGCAACCACATCCCCCCAATTAAAAAAAATCTAAATAAAATGACACATATGGTTTGAAACTAATTAGTAAAGATACATGAAATACGTACGATATTAAAATGAGAAAAAAATTAAGACACATAAATACATCAAGTTAAGAATATTAAATGAATACAATTGTTTATCATGGTGTTGTAATCAATCTTGAGTCGGTGTCGAGTTAACTTATGATATCAATTCAATCAACAATATTACATATATATCCAGTTGATTAAGGTAATAAAGTGTGAGTAATAAAATTAAAATGTAGAAAACTATCAAGATAAAGTTTTATGGGATAAATCTAAAAATTATACATGAACTTTGATTTAATGTGAAATTGCATACATGAACTTTAATTTGGTGCAATTATACACATGAAACTCTAATTGTGGCTCAAATGTATACTTGAAACTTTAAGTTTGATTTAATCATACACATTTAAAGAAATAAGTACATCAATTTATTTTTATATTAGGTAAATATAATTATTTACGTATGCAATATATAAATATAAAATGATGTTATATCAATAATTGTGTTAATAATTTACAAGAATTGGATCAAATCAAAATTCACTATACAGTTGCACATTAAACCATAATTCATGTATACTTTTGGTATTCATCTCTAGTTTAGTGGTAAATTAAAGTCTTTACTAATACAATTTATGTGAGTTCAAATCCTACTGTATATATATTAATTTTTTTTAGTAAAATTACTAAAGTACATCTAAATAATATAACTTATTTTAATTATTCCCTAATTAAACTGGTGTCCAATTAACTCGTGATATTAATTCAGTTAAAAACTTAAATAATAATATAGATTTTTGAATTATTATTTGAAGAGGCATGATCTGGTTGAATGTATAATTATATAGTTCCAGTGTATTAAATATATAAACTCTAGAAAGTATGAGTAAATTAAGATATTGAGGGAACCAAATCATGCCACATAATTACAATTTTTTAAAAAATATATAAATACTTTTTCTTTTACTTTTAAAAATATCACATGATCTACTTTTAGAATAATTTATAAATTCATAATCTAATAATATAAAATTTTAAATCCGTACATGTAACCTCACCTTCTCTCTTATTATGACAATGTTTCATCCTTATCCTATTCTGACCATCTTTCGGCTTTGCTTAATCCAAGTTTAACCTTGGTTTGCAAATTATATACATATTATATATATTGCTTAAAATAATCACCAGCTTGTTTTAAGATGAAGAAACCCTTTTTTTTCACTTAACAAATAAGAAACCAATGTATATAGTAAAAATAAAAAACAGAAGGGCTTTATCTGATCCAATGACTTAACTCGTGAATATCAAAATCCCCCAATCAATGCTTTCTCGACAGACAACCTTATCATTCATCGACATACCCTTTCCAACATCGACAAATCTAATCCCATTTGCGCTCCAAAGGGACCCAATACTGACATATATATACATACACATACTTTATTTCGACAAACATTAGTAGTTGTGCATCAATGGTCGACACCTAAGTTGTTTCTGAATTTGCTTTAATGGATACAAAGCCGAAAGCATTTTCCTTATGAAATGTGTAAGGGGATTCGTTTAGATAAGGTATATAATGAAAAAAGATAAATGAGCAACATGCACCTAAAGTTATCTTCCTTTTTTTTCCCGAAAATTCCATTTATTGTAATGGCGTTTCTGGGTGATGAGGTTTTAGAGAATCAAAATCAAGCTTCTGCTTTATAATGCATGAATGAGAGGAGGGCTATATTGATTAAATCGATAGCTATTGACAATTGAGCTATGGGTATGGCGGCTCGGGTGCATGGCGAATATGAAAATGTAAAACAGATGAAAGTCCTCATTGGTGGCAGGTTAGAAAACTGCCTACGTCTGTATCTAATAAATAACTCATATCAATTCATCATTTTAAGTATCTTTCGAATATTAGATAAATTAAATATAAATTTTTATATATGCATGTTTTTATTTTAAATAAGATAATATAAAAGAGAGGTGGTCCCTCTCGAGAAGAGGTGCTTTAGTTGGGGTGGTGACACGAATTTAAATGTAAGAGAGGCACCCATGTGCGTTCCAAAGCCACGTAAAGCAGACTTTGTCACCCTTTGCCTCTCTCAAAAACACTTTATCTTGGTTTGTCTGATATTGGGTCTTTTCTTATTAACTTGAATGGCTACAGTGTGAGTGACCCATATTAGATTCCCACCACCACTCCTCTCTCATCTACACACTCCACATTCCACACACCCCTTTTTATGGATATTCCTCCATATCATTTATGATACTTACCAATTAAAAAAAACCATATTATTATTCTTTTCATCTTATTTATACAATTTCAAAGTAATTTATTATGCTGTTTCCATCCCAATATTTATTGTAAATCTACCATCAAATTTATCCAACATTATCGAATAAAATAAAAAATTAAAATATTTTTCATTTCAAATTTTCAGCCCCATTAAAATAAAAGTGCTAGATATAATTTTTACTCGGAAATGTTAGATAAATTTGATGTTGGGTTTGTAGGGAATATAACGATGGAAAAAGTTTGATGGAGCTGTAAAGATGATGACTTAGAAATTTTATTATGTATAAATGACGTGAAAAGAAAAATGATAATTATATCATAAAATAATTTTTTATATAAATATATTTAATAACTATTTCTTAAGAAATTTTAGTTTAATTCAATCATATATCTGCATTTTTTGAACCTTTAATAATAATTTAGTTTTTTATATTAATTTTGGGTTTAAATTTTTTGATTTATTTTAAGAAAATAGACTATTTTCAAACATATAAATAAAAATCAATTTATTTAAAATATATTCGATTTATTTTACATCATATAAAATAAAATAAAATATAAAAAATCCAAATATTTCGATTTTAATAGATTTTAGAAATGCGGCGTTATTTTTCATTACAGAATTAAGTGTAATTAAGCTCAAAGTCAAATATAAAACAACAGAGATAACAAACATATTACATCTTTTAAGTGAAGTGGTCTTCAAACCATCAATATTTTTTATTTTTTTCCTAAATTGTCCAAAAACTCTTGCATGTAATGCCTTTTCATCTTTTTCATATTACATGCTCGAATATCACAAAATTTATATTTATAAACATCTCAAATTTTTTATATAAACTAATAAGAAAAAAAAACAGAAAACCACATGGAAATGCATTGCAATAGTAATCACTTGAAGACGTCATCAATGACGATATATGGAAACGTGATCGATGATAGATTAATAGAATTCATCGACAAAAAAAACATAGATTAATCAAGTATGAGAATATTTCACACACCCTACATATTGATAATTCATATTTTTATATATGGTTTTGATATTAAATTGAACATTGAAGTTAAATATAGATAACAAATTAAGACAAAAAAAACTCATATATCAAATTAAACATTAAATCAAACTCAAGAATCAAAATGATATCTCTTTTTGGGAAAATGTCTTATTTGGCAACTCCAACTTTACAAAAAAAAGTCCTTTTAGTCCTCCATTTATTTTTTCGCTTATTTTAGCCTTTGAACTTGCAATATTTATTAAATCACCTCAAAATTGATGGAAAAGTCAACATTTGTTAACTTTGCTTATATGACATTCACATGACAATTTATGTGTATGTCACATTAACAATTATTTAATTTTTTTAATTTTTAATTTTTTTTGAATTTTTTAAAATTTAAAAAATTCATTATATAATTATGTGACATCCACATATGTAACATCAACAATGTTAACGAAGGGATAATATTTTTTTGGGAACATCTAGTGAATAACTATGGTTATTGGCTAAGGCAAGGAGAATATGGCTCGGCTGATATAACAGGCATGGATGAAAATACCCCTACCTAATTGGACAACAAAGGTGACTTGCATCAAAAAATCCAAGGCCATTCATTGTGTATTGACTTCAAGGTGGGTCAGGTTCTGATCCCTAAACACTTAAAAAAAAAAATTCAATTTCCAACTCACCAGTCACCATCTCCACCAGCATCATCAAGCTTCAACTTTTGTCTTAATTAATTACCTAGGAAACCCTACCCCCAAAACCTAGTTTCATCTGGGGGATCACAATCAATTAAAAGAATCTACTGGAATTTGAAAGAAGCAAAAATAGGGTTAGGTTACTGTCATTTTCTTTATAAAAAAAAAATTGTATGTTAATTTCGGTCTTTTTAATTTCATTCTATATATTTAATTCAATAAAAAAATTATTATATTAAGTGCAAAAACTCTCTTACAGTATAATTTGAAAATGACAAGGAGACATGTGCTTTAATAGTACTGCGAGATGTGCGCTGTAACAGTGTTATGAGGTTTAAAAACTTTACTATTAAAATATCAAAAAGGAAGTCGAATATGTGAACAAGATGGGTTAGTTCTATCATATAATTTAGATGTCACATTTCATTTTATTATTGTTATTATTATATTTTGTCTCCCATTAATTATACCAAATTGTAACACATGAAGGGCATTGATGTTATTTCATTGCACAAGTAAGTCCAATTTTTTATTAAAGGTCTTTTAAAAGTAAACTAAAACAAACTGCTTAACTCCTACTCAACCCTATAAATAAACAGCCTTACTTCCTTGCATTCATCACCCATTACTAAATTCAAAAACAAAAACAAAACAAAGAGATCAAATGAATAAACTTGAAGATCAAATGGCTCTTATCTCCCAAATATATCTTGGTGGATACCCTCAAGTTGCACCACAACAAGGTATTTTGTTTACTTCTTTTGAAATAATTATATTTTATACTCAAATGCATTATGCACGTAAAAAGTTTGAAAATATTTGTGTACGATACGTAATTGAAAGTTGTAGGTTAAGTTAACCGGAGTTTCTTTTGGTGATGAGCAGCGGAATCAAAGCCTCGACGGCGGCGGAATAAGAACAAAGGAGGAGAAAACAACCTTTCAATGACTAAAAAAAGGAAGCTCAGCCAAGAACAAGTTGATCTTCTTGAACATCATTTTGGCAATGAACATAAACTTGAGTCTGAAAGGAAAGACAGGCTTGCTTCCGAACTGGGACTGGATCCTCGTCAGGTTGCTGTTTGGTTCCAAAACAGACGAGCTCGTTGGAAGAACAAGAAGCTCGAGGAAGGGTTTAGCAAGTTGAAGTCTGACCATGACGAAGTTGTTCTTGAGAAATGTCGCCTTGAATCCGAGGTATAAATCTCTCTCTCTTTTAGTTTCACTAAGGAAAATAATTCAAAGTCATCTAAAAAGACCATGTTTAAGGTTACGTGATTAATTGATTAAGTTTAGTTGGATGTCTAAACTTGAAATACAAATTCATCCCCTTTTTTTTTTTTTAATTTTCTATTCTGGTTTCCCGGGAACCAAACAGAAGCTAATTATATTATCAGGGTGTTGTCTTCTGCACATTCTTTTCCTCAGGGTCTCATGGGGTCGACAAATATGTTTTCTTTTTTTTTTTTTTTGGAAATAATATGTTTTCGTTTTTTATTGTTAGTATTGTTTCTTTTTACAGTAAAAAAGTAATATTTTATTCAACATGGAACCGTTTTATTTTATTTTAAAAAAATTACGGTGAGAGCTTTTTTTTTTTTTATCCCCACATGCTTCGGCTTACATTGTTTTAAGTTAAATTCACAGTGATGGTATCTCTATTAGATTTAAATTTAGGTTTTATTATTTATAATTCGATTTAACATAATTTCAATCTTGCACTTTTGAAATATTATCATTACCCTAAGTAGTAATGTTGGGCTGATTTTTTTTTAAATATCTATTCTGACTTATTCTTTTGTGTTAACAATCTTTTTTTAATAAAAATTCATGTCATCATTTTAATTGGAATAGTTAAAGATGAATATTATTTAAACTATCCAGTGCATTGTAAAAGTAGATAATTAAATTATATTAAATTAAAATATAATAATTAAATCTCAAAAATATGACAAAGAGATTAACATTTAAATTTAACCATTATTTTATCATGGTTAGAAAGAGAACAAAATAAAACTTAGAAAAGTATCATGCAGACCTTCCTTCCTTATATATAAATATATATATGTAGATTCACTATTTTTTTATAAGAAGTATAGATTAACATTTTTAAAACTTAGTTAATTTTTTTAAATAAACTGATTAATTGTTGGTCTGAAAAAAAATAAAATTAATGAAGCAAATGTCTGCCCTTTTTTTAAACCTTCATCCTTTTGAAAAAAAAAAAAGTGATCCATTTTAGAACGTGCATGAGCTCTGGGCTCGAAGAAATCCATGCCATGTTGTTAGGCGTCAAAATCTTGCCAATGAACAGTGAACAGAAAACTGCCACCTCGTAAGACGACAAGGGTCCGTACGGCCATGTTTGAGGTGGCTGAGGTTGGGCTTAGCCAAGGCCCACTTGGAGACTCGTTACGAGTTTTTAATAATTTTAATTTAGTTCTATAGAATATAAATTCATAATGTCACATATGTATGTATATATTTAATTGTAGGTTACGAAGCTTAAAGAGAAACTTTGTGAAGCAAAGAAGGAAATCCAACGGCTAGGGGAGCGAGTAGATAGGGGTTCGAGTAATAGCCCAAGCTCATCTCTGACAATGGAAGCCATGGATACACCTTTTTTAGGTGAATTTGGATTAGAAGGATATGATAATGTTTTCTACATAGCAGAGAATAGTTACAATAATATCCCTGGCATGGAGTGGATGAATATGTATATGTAAATTAAGTAGCAGGTTCATCTTTAGTATTTGTACATAATTATGACATCTAGTGCAAATTACTCCTTTCTCTTTCTCAACTCATGCTTTATTGTTGACCCCAATTTTCTTTTTTAAATTGTTATTAATTACTAATCAGTAACTATTACGAGGGTTGAGTCAGGTAAATTAACTCAAACCTAAGACCTTACCCGTTTTGGTCCTACAGTTTCATAATTTTCCATAGCTATATTTTTGTGTTTCATTATTTTTTATATAATATTAGAGTAGGAGAAAAGGTAACACAGTTTGAATTTGTGTCCAACATGATGACAAATTATTTTGTTTTTTATATAATAGTTTAATATAGACTACATTCTTTTTTGCTTGAAAAATAAAATTTTATTAGATAATATTGACTACCTATACAATAAATTATTTTATGGAACGTCCATTTTATATGAATAGTTTAAAATAAGAGTAAACTATCAAAATAGTCAGTTTTATTTACCTCGGGTTATCTTTTAATCACTTTTGTTTAAAATATTATGTTTTAGTCACTTGCGTTAACGTATTGTAATATTTTAGTTACTAAGCCGTTAGTTTCCGTTAACGGTGTAACGGTAAGTTGATGTAACACGTTAAATCATCATTTCAACCAAAAATTTTAGGTTAAATTATACAATTGATCCCCATATTTTTTTGAGCAATTTAATTTTTTGCTTTTATGTTCTTTTAACTTTTTTTTCTTTTTCTTTTTCATTCTCTTATGCTTCTTCCTCTTGTTTCCTCCCTTCTCCATCTCTTTTTAACGTAATTTTTTTATATTTTTCATTTGTTAAAACTAAAAGGAAATAAGAAAAGGAAAATAAAGGAAAAAAAGAAAAAAATTAAATTGTTCAAAAAAAATAAAAGTATAGAGACTAGTTTTAACAAATGAAAAACATAAAAAAACTATGTTAAAAGAGATGGAGAAGGAAGGAAAACAAAGGGAGAAGTAGAAGAGAATAGAAAATAAAGAAAAAAAGGGTAAAAAGAACATAAAAGAAAAAATTAAATTGTTCAAAACAAAAGAATATGGGGATCAATTGTATAATTTAACCTAAAAAATTTTGTTTGAAATGATGATTTAACGTGCTATGTCAACTAATTGTTACACCGTTAATGGTAATTAACGACTCAGTGACTAAAATGTAACATTTCAAACATCAGTGACTAATTAATATGTAATATGAAGTAAACAAAATTGACTATTTTGATAATTTACCCTTAAAATAATATATTGAGAGAGAGATTGTTAATTAAGCAAGTAGATCATTTAAATACATCATTCAAAATTAGGAGGATGTGAGTTCGAGTTTACTGAAACGCATTATCCTCTAATTTATAGGTTGAGGAGGGACTATTGATAATTCTAAACATTGTATAAAAAATATATATATGATCAAATGTGAATCTTAAAGTTAATATTTGAACTCATAACTTTAAATATATTACTTAAAATTAAAATTAAGATAATATATATATACATTAAAAAACCTTTCAACGTGTCGACAGTAGAAGAGATGACTTTTACAGTGATTTATTGTATTTTCTTTCTTTTAAGACTCCAATTAATTTAGGGTTATATAAAGAAGATTCTGCAATGCCTAATTAAGAGGGTATGGGAGGAACATTAATTCCCCTTTCCTAATCTTGATAACACCAAAAAGAAAAAAAAAAGGACGATAAAATGAAACGTTTATAGAAAGATAATGAGGATGACCGTTAAGATCATGATTTGTTTGGTGACAAAAAGGAAAGAAAAGACCAAAGATATTTAGGATGAAGCACAACATCAAATTAGAACAATCGATAAAGTTGGGTGAACGATCCAACTTTGTCCATGTCACCACGGAAGTGACGCAAATATTCATGTCGTAAGGGAATACGTGAACCCTGATTATGGACCTATGCTTTGTATTGCCCATAATGAAGTTACGTGGCACACCAGGATTTGCATATTTAAGGTTGCTGGTCAGGCGCCGAGATGGCCTACAAACATGAGCGCCACGGCGGAGATACTTCCACCCAAAAATATAAATTTGTGATTTTTTTAAAGAATTTATGAGATTATAAATTAATATAAAAATAATAATATATTTATTGTCTTTTAAATTTACAATTAGATTTATTTTGATATTTTAACGTTTTTTGGACTCCTCTTCATCGCTGTCCCAAACTTAAAAAATATAAAAATTTGATGATGTAATATTATGAGATTATCTCACATCATTGATTGAAATATAAAAAAATTGTAAAAATTTTCAGGTAATAATATAGTATAGTCTCCAAGTGTCTTATTTAATGTTTTAATAACCGGATTGATGGTTTAATCAATTAGGCCATCAGTTTGACCGCTAAACTAACAATAATTAATTAATTAAAAAATCATAAAAATCTAAAAAAATATTAAATCGATTCAACAGTAGATTTTTATCCTAATTTAGGATTTTTATCATTTTCTAGTAGTTTTCAATTCAATCTCTTTGTTTGGACTGTTATATTGATAAATTCTTAGTTCAATTGGTCAAATCGTCTAATTCAATCTTATGTCAATAACACTGAACACATTATTATATCTAAACAAAATCCAAGTTTAGTGATTAAAATGGATCGAATAACCAAGTTCATGCGTCAAAGTGAACCGAAAAAAATATAAACACTGAAATGAACTTAATTATATTACCTACTTTATAAATTTATAGTTCAATGTAATAATTTTCTGATGGCAAGCACGGGGTTGCCATTTGCAGCAGGTCTAATAGTTTGAATGGTCCAAAGGCTTCAAGTCTCACCAACACTGGGTTCGAGTGATCATTGGGTCCGCTCCAGATTGTGCGATAGTTTCCTACACATGGGCTGATCTTTTCTGCCGATGCTACACTGTTTGATCCATCCATTTCTTCTTTACTAGAAACTGGCAACTTCAGGCTCCATAAATAGATTGCACTTCAATTTGATTATCAATTGTACCGTAATTCATTCTGAATGAGTGGGATGATTTTTCTCAAACAATGAAGGTAGTTCGTGATTCTACCCAAAAAAAAGAAATTTTTATGGTTGGTATAATGGTTTATTTTACCTTTTAATTTAAAAAAGAAGAAGTTATTTTATATTTTTATTTAATTTTTGGTTTTTTTTAACCCTTAAATTTATTTATTTTGGTTAAATTACTCCCAAAATGGATGGAAACATTAATGTATTTTAACTTTGTTGATGTGACATACACGTGGATTGCCACGTAAATTACATGTCAACATTTAATTAAAATTTTATAAAATATAAAAAATATGTTTTTAAATATTTTATAATTTTTTAAAATTAATTAAATGATGATGTGTCATCCACGTGACATCTATGTATATGTCACGTCAAAAAAAATAAAAAAAATATTATCTTTTCCATCCATTTTTGGGAGATTTGATAAAAAAACACAGGTTTAAGAGATAAAAAAGATAAAAAATCAAATAAATAGCTAAAATGATTTTTTTTATAAAATTGGAGAGCCAAATAAGTTATTCTGCTTTTATGATTTATGAGCACTAACGAGAGGCATCATAATTTAACCGATATTAAAGTTCTTTAATTGAGTTCTTAGTCAAATAATCAAAATTTAAAGAAGTAAGGTAAACGTATCATGGAGGTCTCCATATTAGAAGTTTAATTATATTTTTCTCATTCTACTAAAAAATGAGTAAATTAATCCTTGTATATTAAAAAAAAGTGCAAATTGATTCTTCTTTTAAAAATTTTATCAATTTGTGTTCTTAAGTAGTTATTTGACTTTTTCAAAATTTTTAAATGCTAGTGACTGGAGTTAAAGGATGAGCCGATCAGTTAAAAGTACTATGGATGCTCTTATAGTAGAAGTCGAATTGTATTTTATCCCCTACTTAAAAAATGGGTAAATTAGTCATTATACATTAGATCAAATAGCAAATTGATCATTCGGTTAAATATTTCATCCATATCTACTGCCAAGTGATAATGTGATTGACGGAGTAACTAAATACTGGTACAAAATGTGCTACAAGTATCTTATACTGACATGGCAAATACCAATGTTAGCAAGTGTCCATGATAAACCTGGATTTGAATATCGACAAATAATTGTCCAAATTTAAATGATATTATCTTCCACATCATTATTTTTAACAGTAAATTTTTAACAGATTGATCAATTTACAACTTTTTTTAACATAGAGAAACCTTCATGTTACCTTCACCAAAAAAGTTATCAGATTGCAGGCTGGTATCGGAGTTGGTACTTGGTACTCATTTTACGCTACAAAACATTCAGAAGATCAGCTAAGATTGTGACTGTAAATCTTATTGGCAAATATTGGCAAAATACGCTAAATCTTGCCCGTACTACTTGAATGTTGAAAGGTACAATTTACCATGTCTTTTTCAGATAAGTTTAGGTCTTTTGTTGCCTACTTCGTACACTCATGTTGACCAACAAAAAAACAAACCGAGACATATTTCTCGCACCATATTGGTAGAGCCTGTTCTGGTCTCTGATATTTTCATGCAATTTTAATTAAATTATCATCTAAAATAATGGTAGGAGAGATTGTGAAATACCAGTAGGTGTTTTGGGTGTCTTATCGTTAATTATCTGATGTAAAGTAAGAAAGATATGATGTAGTGGAACCAAATAAGCAAGTTGGCACATTGGAAAGACAGACAACGTAGCTTGCTAATTGCTTTTAGATTTGGCTTAACTTCTACTATTTGTCCTTTGGATCATATGAGAGGTGATATCAATTGAGACACTTTAAAGCAAACAAAACCAGTAGTCCCATGAAAGAGTTGAAACCAGAAATATCATAAAGAAGACGAAATAATAAATCATATTAAGGGGACAATCGTGTTTTAAAATTAATTAATAAGGTCAAAATAGAGCTCATGTGTAATAAAACACTTTTATTATTTAACCATTCTCGAAGGTCCACAATAATCCCTGCCTGCTTCTTAATTTGTTTCACTCAGTGCCGCAGTATTTAAGTGAAAATGGGATGAAATTGACCCATTGAAATCCATTACTGTGGCCTCAAATGACCCTTTCTCTATTAAAAAAAGTTAGTGTTTTATATTATAAAAATTTGATATAAAAATTTGAAATATATATTATAAAACTTAAAAAAACATAATTGATTTTTTTTTTCAAAAATCATAAGTACAGATACAATACAATTATATATAGTACAATCACAAAAACCTATATGTGCAATTACAAGTAGAAAATCAAACCAATATTAACCACAAACAAATTAAGAATTAGGACAATCTGAACTAAAACCGACCGATCAGACTAACACACATGACAACATCACTTGGTGGGAATGGAAGTACTCAAAGACGAATATGAAGGAGGCAGGTAGAGACTTTTAGCCCCCAAAAATGAAAATTTTCAATTTAGTCTTATTATAAACAAAGAAACTATAAATTAATATAGAAAAATTGCACTTTGACCCCTCAAAATGAAAAACTTTCAATTCATTCCTCTTATAAATAAGGAAATTATAAATTAATATATAGTAAAATTACACTTTAACCTCATAAAACTAACATAATTTATGTTTAGTCTATTAAAAAGTGATGAAAACATAAATTAATATGTAATCTTTTATTTTGAACTATAAAAAAAATTATAATTAAATTCCAATCTTTGCTAAAAAAAATTTTGGATTCACCCCTAGAAGTATTCTAGGACCAAAAACCTCATTGGATCAACTATGATGAACTCAACAACTAGATTTACTTTGACATACGTAATTTGACAATAAAATCTACTTTAATACTTGAACTTGAATCGTGTAAAAATATGATGATGTGACACTTAAAATTAAAATATATAATGTTAAAGTTGTGTGATCCAAATTTTAAGAGATTGCTTGCAAGTCAAGTTAAACAAAATATAATTTTTATCTAGAAGATTTAGTATTTATTAGTATAATATATTTAGCATTTATTAACATAGTTTATTTTGACTTACTAATTTAGCCTATAAATAGGTTCTTTTACAACCTTAGAAAATACACCCATTAGATATTAGAACTCATAACACATTTAGAAAATTTTGTGTTTACGTTTTGAGAGTTCTTTATTTTCGGATTTTTGGGGTTTAGTTTTTATCTCCATCTTTTGGCATTATAGTAAAATTATCTTTGCTCGTGGTTTTTTTATCCTTTTTGAAGGGTTGATATTAACAAGTGGTATCAGAGCTAGTTCAATTTTCATAGATCAGCCCGTTCAGAGATGACAACAACAATGTTTGAAATTGAGAAGTTCGATGGTGAGACAAATTTTAATTTGTGGCAAATTCGGATAATGACAATTCTAGTTCAAACCGGCTTGAAAAGGTTGTTACCAGGAAAAAGCTTGAGAATTTAAATTAAACAGAATAGGAAGAGCTTGATGAAAAGACATTGTCTGCAATCTAGTTGTGCCTCGTGAATACGGTATTGCAAAAGGTATTGATGGAGAAAGACCTCATTTGCCTTGTGGAAAATGTTAGAAACTCTTTATGCGACTAAATCTTTGACTAACCATTTAGTGTTAAAACAACATCTATTTACATTTCGCATGAACGAAGGTGAGCTTCTTAGAGATCACATCAGTCAATTCATTACTCTTTTAAATAATTTAAATAGCGTTGAGGTTCATATTTACGATGAAGATCAGGCTATGCTATTATTGTGCTCTTTACCCTATTCATACAAGTCTTTTAGGGAGATCTTGATTTATGGCAGATACAAACTTTCGTTTGAAGATGTGAAGGGTCATTTGTTGAATAGAGACAAACTCGACAATGAGTTTGGTTTGGATAGTAAGGCAGATAGGCAAGCTTTCATTTTGGTAGCATCAAAGAAACGAGACAAAATATGTCGCTATTGTAAAAATTTAGGTCATGTCAAAGCAGATTGTTATAAACTGCGAAATAAAAGAGTTGTTGAGAGTAACGCGGAAGATGTAGCTTGTAACAGCCCGATTCTGGGTCTAGTCGGAATAGTGGTTTTGGGACCACAAATCTGACGAGAGAAAATATGATTATTATTATATTTTCATGGTCTACAATTTTACAGACAAATTTCGTAAAAATTTCGTTCGAAAATTTCGACGTTTGGGCACTCAATTTAGTCAAAAGGACTAAATTGTAAAAAGTGCAAAAGTTGAGTTCTACATGTTAGAAGTGTCTAATTGTTATGAAATTATAAATTGGGGGTCCTTATATGGTAATTAGACCATTAGTTAATTGATGGACAAAAATAGACATAAGAAATGGGTGAAATAGATTTTTTTAAATGGGGGCATTTTAGTCATTTAGTAATAAAAAGAATTAAAAAGGGAAAAAGATGGCAAAATGTGCTCATCTTCTTCATGGTGAACGAAATCAGCAAGGGGGAAGCCATAGTTAGGGTTTTTAAGCTTCCAAGCTCAATAGTAAGTGATTCCAAGCCCCGTTTTTAATGTTCTTTACATTTTTGGAGTCCCGGTAACTTAATTTAGCTTATTCTATCAATAATTCGTGTTAGGGTTCATATTTGGAAAAATACTCATAGGTGAAATGTGTTTATTTTTCTGCTTTATGGTGGAATATGAAGCTAGAAATTATGTTAAACAACTTTTGCTAAGCGATTTTAAACGAAAACAGGTAAATTAACATAATCGGTAAAAATAGTTAATGTTCAAAAGTATGTGTTAGAGTGAGAATTTGATGTTGCCATAGAAGGGAAAAATGTTCAGCATGTCATAAAACCTAAGAATAAGTGATGAAGTTTAATTTCCGAGCTTAGGGACAAAAGTGTAAATATGTAAAGTTTGGGGGCAAAATTGTAAATTTTCAAAAAGTTGGGTGGAGGATTATTTTAATAAATGTGAACATTAAACGAGTTAAATTTCCTATTATAGATCAAGAGAGATGGGAAGATTATCTCAAACGAGGAAAAGAAAAGATAGTGGAGTGAATTGCAAAATTACAATATTTTGCACCGAGGTAAGTAAACATGTGACTTAATGTATTATTTTGATATTATTTGATATGTGTTGAGATTTATTTGAATATAAAATAAATGTTTGGCAAGATTCCAAAAATGTTGTTAAATTGGGAAAGGTGGTAAGGGGTTGCAAAACACGGTTTTTGGTTGAACACTCGGAATAGGCCGGAGCATATTGCATATAAAGGGGTTGCTGTGTGCTGATTCCCCGATTCATTGGTGGTTGCTAAGTGTTGATTCCACCGTATTTTAAATGTGAAAGGGGGTTGCTAAGTGCTGATTCCTCCAAGGGATTGCTATGTGCTGATTCCCCGATTTATTGGTGGTTGCTAAGTGCTGATTCCACCGTATTTTAAATGTGAAAGGGGGTTGCTAAGTGCTGATTCCCCCGAGGGGTTGCTAAGTGCTGATTCCCCTATTAATTGGTGGTTGCCAAGTGCTGATTCCACCGCATCTGAAATGTGAAGGGGGTTGCTAAGTGCTGATTCCCCCAAGGGGTTGCTGTGTGCTGATTCCCCGATTTATTGGTGGTTGCTAAGTGCGGAATCCACCGATAACGGTTAACATTCCGAGTGTTCAACGAGTAAATTGGGAAGGTGAATAGTCATATATGTGGTGGATAAGTTTATGGGAGGAATATTGGGTTTGATACTTAATCAACCCATGTATAAGATGGGAGGAAAATAAAAAATACAAAAAGAGACAATTTGAATGCAAAAATGTTTTGAATGGCAGCAGTTGGGCAACTATGAAAAATCACCATAAATGGTGGAAAATGAATTAGAGGTTAAATAATATATGAAATTGAATCTGAATGAGTCTATTTTCATATGAAAGAAATAGAGCAAGCAAAAGAGTTGTATTTTTGGAGATATTTGAATTTTACTGAGACAGGGATGGATTGATTTCGAAATCCCCTATTCCAACTTTGGAAAATCACCAAAAATTATAAAAAAATAATTATGGCTTGAAATCTATATTCCTGGATTCCTTTTTGAGTCTATTTTTAATAGAAACAAACTAGAACATTTTTTGAAACTTTTACAAAGAGTTATGTGAATTTTTGTAAGGGGAGGTCAGGACTATCGGGCAGTGAAACAGGGGAAGATTTAAAGAATAAACTGTACTAATTGGCTCAACCAAAAATTCTGAAAATTTTATGATAGAAAGATATATGGGTCTAGTTTCAGGGAAATTTTACGGAATTCAATTTGGAGCCTTGTAGCTCCGGATAAAAATAAATTAGTGGTCATGATGCAGAAAACTAGCTTGCTGGAAATTACACAAACAATGAAATTTATTTGTGAATAAATTTATACTATGGTGTAGTCATGTGAGAAATTTATTTATTTGTCATATGTTTACTTACTAAGCTATATGCTTAATCGTTTTTATTTTTCCCTTGATTATAGTGATTTCCATCAACTCGGAATTGGGACGGAGTCAGACAATCATCTACACTATCATCCACGTTTGGGTATTTTGCTACTAGTATTTCGGAAATTATGGCATGTATAGACGACTTATGTAATGGAGCGTGACCATGTAAATATATGTTATGGTTCGATTTAAAATGTAGTGTTTATTAATGGTTAAATTGTATATGTTTATACAACTGAACTTGGTTGGAATATTGAATTGTGTTTGAAAACTTGCAGCAGGTTTAAGCAAAAATAAGCAGAAATGTTGTCGAAATTTTTAAAAATTTAGTAATACCTCATACCCTGTTCCGATCGGGAATGCGGGTAAGGGGTGTTACATAGCTGGTGCTAATTTGGTCGAATGAAAGCGTTGATGATTTCTTGTTAGTGTCACGAGCGATAACTCCAAGCTCACGTCCGAATGGATCCTAGATTCAGGATGTTCTTTCCACATGTGTCCCAATAGAGAACGGTTCTCCACATACAGTTCGGTTGAAGGTGGAGTTGTGCACATGAGAAATGATTCATCTTGTAAGGTAATTGGTATTGATACAGTTAAAATTAGGATACACGATGGGATGATTAAAACACTCTCAGATGTTAGGTATGTACTTGATTTACGAAAGAATCTCATCTTCTTGAGTATTTTAGACTTGAAAGGATGCGGAATCAATATCGAGTCGAGCGATATTAAAGTATCTCGTAGAGCTCTCGTTTTGTTAAAAGGTAACATAACTGGCAATCTTTATATTCTGAAAGGTTCTATAGTGACCGATGAAATTGTACGTCCCTCATCCGTTACGGAGTCGAAATCAACTCGTTTGGAGCGGAGGCTAATTGGTCATAGGAGGGAAAAATGTATGACCGTTTTCGTTGAAGAGGGATTCTCTTTTGGATGCAGGTTTTGAAAAGTTAGGGCACTGTGTTCGTGAAAATCAGACCCGAGTTAGTTTTGATTTAGTAGTGCACAAGTTGAAGGCTAGAAGTCTTCCGACTTCTAAGCACATATTCGACTTAGTTAATTCCCTGCATAGTTCAAGATAGGCCCATGGCGGGCTTTGGCAAAGATGGAATTGTAAGAATTCATGTTAAGGTAGAGATTGTTAGAGTTGTGTGACCCAAATGCGGGTAAGGGGTGTTACATTGCTGGTGCTAATTTGGTCGAATGAAAGCGTTGATGATTTCTTGTTAGTGTCACGAGCGATAACTCCAAGCTCACGTCCGAATGGATCCTAGATTCAGGATGTTCTTTCCACATGTGTCCCAATAGAGAACGGTTCTCCACATACAGTTCGGTTGAAGGTGGAGTTGTGTGCATGAGAAATGATTCATCTTGTAAGGTAATTGGTATTGATACAGTTAAAATTAGGATACACGATGGGATGATTAAGACACTCTCAGATGTTAGGTATGTACTTGATTTACGAAAGAATCTCATCTCCTTGAGTATTTTAGACTTGAAAGGATGCGGAATCAATATCGAGTCGAGCGATATTAAAGTATCTCGTAGAGCTCTCGTTTTGTTAAAAGGTAACATAACTGGCAATCTTTATATTCTGAAAGGTTCTATAGTGACCGATGAAATTGGACGTCCCTCATCCGTTACGGAGTCGAAATCAACTCGTTTGGAGCGGAGGCTACTTGGTCATAGGAGGAAAAAATGTATGACCGTTTTCGTTGAAGAGGGATTTTCTTTTGGATGCAGGTTTTGAAAAGTTAGGGCACTGTGTTCGTGAAAATCAGACCCGAGTTAGTTTTGATTTAGTAGTGCACAAGTTGAAGGCTAGAAGTCTTCCGACTTCTAAGCACATATTCGACTTAGTTAACTCCCTGCATAGTTCAAGATAGGTCCATGGCGGGCTTTGGCAAAGATGGAATTGTAAGAATTCATGTTAAGGTGGAGATTGTTAGAGTTGTGTGACCCAAATGTGGGTAAGGGGTGTTACATTGCTGGTGCTAATTTGGTCGAATGAAAGCGTTGATGATTTCTTGTTAGTGTCACGAGCGATAACTCCAAGCTCACGTCCGAATGGATCCTAGATTCAGGATGTTCTTTCCACATGTGTCCCAATAGAGAACGGTTCTCCACATACAGTTCGGTTGAAGGTGGAGTTGTGCGCATGAGAAATGATTCATCTTGTAAGGTAATTGGTATTGATACAGTTAAAATTAGGATACACGATGGGATGATTAAGACACTCTCAGATGTTAGGTATGTACTTGATTTACGAAAGAATCTCATCTCCTTGAGTATTTTAGACTTGAAAGGATGCGGAATCACTATCGAGTCGAGCGATATTAAAGTATCTCGTAGAGCTCTCGTTTTGTTAAAAGGTAACATAACTGGCAATCTTTATATTCTGAAAGGTTCTATAGTAACCGATGAAATTGGACGTCCCTCATCCGTTATGGAGTCGAAATCAACTCGTTTGGAGCGGAGGCTACTTGGTCATAGGAGGGAAAAATGTATGACCGTTTTCGTTGAAGAGGGATTCTCTTTTGGATGCAGGTTTTGAAAAGTTAGGGCACTGTGTTCGTGAAAATCAGACCCGAGTTAGTTTTGATTTAGTAGTGCACAAGTTGAAGGCTAGAAGTCTTCCGACTTCTAAGCACATATTCGACTTAGTTAATTCCCTGCATAGTTCAAGATAGGCCCATGGCGGGCTTTGGCAAAGATGGAATTGTAAAAATTCATGTTAAGGTGGAGATTGTTAGAGTTGTGTGACCCAAATTCTAAGAGATTGCTTGCAAGTCAAGTTAAATAAAATATATTTTCTTTCTAAAAGATTTAGTATTTATAAGTATAATATATTTAGCATTTATTAGCATAGTTTATTTGACTTACTAATTTAGCCTATAAATAGGTTCTTTTACAACTTTAGAAAATACATCCATTGGAGATTAGAACTTGTAACATATTTAGAGAATTTTGTGTTTACGTTTTGAGGGTTTTTTTGTTTTCGGGTTTTTGAGGTTTAGTTTTTATCTCCATCTTTTGCACTCTTCGTTCTTTTAACATTATAGTAAAATTATCTTTGCCTGTGGTTTTTTATTCTCTTTTGAGGAGTTTTTCCACGTTAATTTTGTGTGTTCAATTTATCAATTTATGCCACTAATTTTTTTACTTGTTACTTAATCAGGTCGATCCTAACATATGATTTTTAAAATTTCATACGATATTATGACATAATCAATATATATATATATACGTCAATTTAAATCCAAACCAAAACATAAATGTGAAAAACACGTAAAATTTTACTTCTTCAATCCGAGAACTTTTTGTTTATGGTAGAAGACCACACGACAAACTCACTTTCTAATAACGGAGAAAAAGATGCACCAAAATTTGGTCACGTCACCAGCAGCCACAATAGTCCGCTGTGTCTGCGTCTAGTGAAGCTGTTTTTTCTTTCTCTCCTCAATTCCAATACAAACATTATCCGATTTAAATGAAAGCAATTTGGATTAATAAATTTTCCACCATTCAAACCCACTAGAGGGACATATGGGTTGGTAGGTTTTTGACTCTTGCTCGGTGCATTGTATTTTCTTATGTCGCCATGACTGTCATACAAGTGACATGGCCATGCCACCATGTAAAAGCGCAAAAGCAAAGACGATGTTGATCTTCGTTTTCATGTAAACAGTAAATATATCATAAAATTTTAAATATATAAATGGTATATCACGAATTAATTAGGTATCAATTTAATTATAAAATTATAAATTTTTTTTATATATTTAAAATAAATAATGTTATTTTATAATATTTTAGATTTTTTATCAAAAATTAATAAATAAACATCTATAAAACTTCAACTTTATCACTCAACTAATGTTTTATCTTGAAACGTTAAATATATTTTAACTTTCTTATGCATAATTTCTCCCCTCCATCAATTATATATATTGATAATGTTATTGATTGAGTTAGTGTTATAAGTTAACGTAAACTCAATATTGACGACAATACTATAATAAATACTTGTAGTGTATTTAATTTTTTTTTGGTATAACTATGATTTGAACCTAAACTATTTTTGGGGAAGGTGAACGCCTCACCAATAGGTCACAACATGAGGTTCATAGTGTATTTAATATTATTAAATTTTAATTTCATGTATTTACGTGTTTAAGTTTCATTTTACTCACAAATTAATCTAAATTTTTTATTTTTAATATTATACATATATTGCATGCTTTATTATATATTATATTATTTATTATATGTTAATTTTAAATATGTAATGTGATAAAAATTCTAATTTTTATTAAATTTATTGTGTTATTTTTATATTTAAAACTTTCATTTTCATGAAAGTGAAACTCCATTGCTTCCAATGCGGCAAATCGCCTGTCTTAGTTGGCGACGTCCTTGTATATATGCAAATATAAATATATTCTACTCTGAATGCCTAATTCATAAAAAGAAAATTGTACTGTGGAAGTCATGATTACCCTAAACCACAAAGATGAAAGAAATTGGATTTGGCAAATAGCTAATTCCAACTATATGGCTAAATTGGATTTGGAAATTAGCTGTACATACACCTTTATGTTAAAAATAAGCAAAAAGCTAAATCCTCAAATGAGCTCCAATTCCATTTTTTTTAGTGTTGTTTAGGTAAAAGGTTAACGAAAAGACTTAAATAAAAAAATTTCATATATTTTAATTTAATTTGTAGTAAAAATGAGATGAATGATATATAACAATTGAATCCAATATTCCTTAAAAAGAAAAAACACAAACATAATTTAAAATTTAATTATTATTTGAAGACTTCTGAAAGAATTTAATTTTTAATTTACAATTTTAAAAGCTTTAATATTTATTTAAGCACTTAAACGATGAGTTCTTATATATTTATTTTAAATAGTTTAATTCTTATGTGAATAACTTATAAAAAGTTTGATCCAATTTAAACATTTAATCAATTATTATTTAGTTTATTGTTTCTGAAAATAAAAATAAAAAATTCTCGAGCAAAGATTAGATAATAGCATTTAAAAAAAATTTAAAAATCTAAAAAATCAATAAACATACACGTACAATCACTTGTGATTATTATTATTTTTTATCTAGTAGTGCAATTCAAAACAATGGATAATGTAAAAGGTACTAATTTGATACTGATTGCTCTATTCATTCCAGCATTATTCTAATTATCAGTATAATATTTGGTATCCGAATTTGATACTTTTTCTTAGTTTGGTATTTAAATTTTTTGGTCTAATTTGGTATTCAAATTTGATATTTTTTTCAATTTGGTACCTAAACTTGGCACTTTTCTTAAGTTGCTACTTAATCTTTTTTGGGGTTCAATTTGGTACATGAACTTGACTCTTTTTCCTAATTTGGTACCTAATTATTTTTTTGTTCGATTTGGTACTTGAACTTGTCAAATGTTTTACAAATTACTTCAATATACTAACAATATTATTTTTTTATGAGTAGCGAAAATAATCAATGTATGAATGACATGTGATAGATGATATGATATTTTTTTGTACTTTATATGTTCAATTACTTTTAGTTTTAATTAATTAAAAATAATGAATTTTTTTAATTTGGGTTTTTAAAACTCTTTTTTTCTTATTTAATATTAATTCGTCAAGTATAACTCAATAAAATTTTTTTAAACATAAATTTCCTCTAACATTGACAATATTTTTATAGCATAACAACAAAAAAAATAGTAAAATATTTAATAAATTTAGGCACTAAATTGGGCCAAAAATATATACATATCAAATTAAGAAAAGGTGTCAAGTTTAAATATGAAATTGGAAAAAAATATTTAGGTGTCAAATTAAAAAAAAAAAGTTAGAAAATGTTATTCTAATAAAATAGAGATGGGGTAGTCAATGGGGAACGATTCTGTTGAAAATATAGGTGAGATTGCTTGGCGTTCTTATCGCAATTAAATAAGGAAATTAACTATCGAAACGAAAGGCTAAAATCCATTAGACAATCACATTTCGAAATCCTATATTTCAGACAACTATGGATATCAAGTTAAATGTCCTCCCAATTGCAAATTATTTTTTTTAAATGGTATTATTATTTTGGCAAAAATAAAATTAAGTTCTCCAATCTCCATATAGAGAATTAGAGATTATCTTATCGTCTAATTTTAATTATCTATCCATCTTTGAAAATTTCGCCGTAATTAAAACTTTCTATTTTTAAAAGAAATCAGTTTTAAGCAAAATTATCTTTTTTATAGAATTATAAAAAATAAAATAAAAATAAAAAGAGATAGGATAATTAAATGCAAAAAAAAAAAAACTCTATCCATAATGCTCCTCTAAATTCAACATTGACATCCACTTGTTAACTATTACAATTGCAACTTTTTATGCCATCTCATTTGTTTATATATATGGGAGATTGTTGTGTTCAGTAACAATTGAGAAACAAATTGTACGAAGAAGCACAGTGGGAGACTAGTAAGGTAGGCTTCAATGGCAGCAGAGAGTGGTGAAAACAAGAACAGCTTCAATAGATATGCTTGTTTATGTGCTATTATTGCATCTATCATCTCCATCATTTTTGGTTATGGTAATCCCTTCTCCATCCTTCAACAAATATATATATATGCATGCTGGTGTTATATATTTCACTGGGTAATTAAAGTACTTTTTCGATTTCCATTGCGATGCTTATTATATATTAACATGCATAATAGCCATCACTTTAATCTAATTACGAAATATAAGATTGATTCAGTAAATCAAATTGTTGGATTGTTGATCAGATACCGGAGTAATGAGCGGGGCCATGATATTCATAAAGGAGGACCTGAAAATCAGTGACGTGCAAGTGGAAATACTGGCTGGAATTCTAAATATTTGTGCTCTGGTTGGTTCTTTAGCAGCAGGAAGAACGTCTGATTATATCGGACGCAGATATACAATCGTTTTAGCTTCAATAATTTTCTTGATCGGTGCAGTTTTAATGGGCTATGCTCCGAACTATGCCATTCTAATGACAGGAAGATGCACTGCCGGAGTTGGTGTTGGCTTCGCCCTTATGATCGCTCCAGTTTACTCGGCAGAGATTTCATCTCCTTCCACCCGTGGCTTCTTAACGTCCTTGCCAGAGCTTTGCATCAGCTTCGGCATTTTACTCGGTTACACTTCCAATTACTTGTTTGGAAAATTGACTTTGAGGCTTGGCTGGCGGATGATGCTGGGCGTCGCCGCCGTCCCTTCCCTCGCTTTAGCTTTCAGTATACTGAAAATGCCCGAGTCTCCCAGATGGCTAGTGTTAGAAGGTCGATTAAAAGAAGCCAAGAAAATCTTATTACTGATATCCAACAGCGAAGAAGAAGCCGAATCTCGGTTCCACGACATAAAAATAGCAGCAGGGATCGATCCGGATTGTGTTGAAGAAGTCGTCAAGCCACCTAACATCCACCATGGTCAAGGCGTGTGGAAAGATCTTTTTATAAGGCCGACACCGGCCGTTCGTCGGATTCTAATCACCGCCATCGGAATCCATTTCTTCGAACACGCAACAGGGATCGAAGCAGTCGTTTTATACAGTCCAAGAATCTTTCACAAAGCTGGAGTCACCAGCAAGAACAAGCTTTTGCTCGCCACTGTCGGGGTCGGCCTTACAAAAACAACCTTCATTTTAATCGCCACGGTTTTCCTCGACAAAGTCGGGAGACGACGGCTTTTATTAGCCAGCACCGCAGGATTGGTCGTATCCTTGTCAGGGTTAGGCTTTGCTTTAACAATGGTGGAGCTGAACCCTGGTGAGAGGCTTGTATGGGCATTATGTTTAAGCATTATATTCACATATCTATATGTGGCTTTCTTTTCCATAGGACTTGGTCCCATCACATGGGTCTACAGCAGTGAAATATTTCCACTCAGGTTAAGGGCACAAGGGGCCAGCATTGGTGTGGCTGTTAATAGGCTGATGAATGCCATAGTTTCAATGAGCTTTATCTCAATCTATAAAGCCATTACCATTGGAGGTGCTTTCTTTATGTTTGCAGGAGTATCTCTAGTGGCCTGGTGGTTTTTCTTCTTCCTATTGCCTGAAACCAAGGGGAAATCCTTGGAAGAGATTGAGATACTCTTCACCAAGAACACAAGGCATGAAAACCAGGGCTTAGAAATCCAACCAACAACCAGTAATAGTGTTTAGTAGGGCTTAAATTAGTATGTTTAAAGTGATTCTTAAGCAAAAACTAGCAAATTTCGACTTGTATTCTATGTAAAATGAATACTAGTTTATATGCAAAATCACGTTGTACCGGGTTGGTTAAGTTTTTATGCAAACCCGAACCCGATGCGAGATATACATATAGTTTATTACTTGCTTTCCAGTTGGTCTCTCTCTCTTCCACATCTTTTGTTAATGGGGTTTATTTTTCATTAAAACTTGAGTGGCACCTTTATTGATTGAAAAAGTCATGATTGCGAAACCACTAAATTAGCCTGCTCTACTGAGTTTTCCTTGATCGGATGACTGATGTCTTTCGTTTCCAATCTCTGCCAAGCGACCTTTGGTATTAAAAAATATGACCGGAAACGGCCTTTACCCTAGTTTTTGTTCATAATCTTTCTCCTAAGATAAGATGAAAGAAAGCATGAAATTAATTTTATATATTTTTCGGTGCAATGGCCATTTGCGAAGGACTAAAATATAAATGCAATACTGGAAAAGAGGGAGTATTTATTATCATCAATAAATAGGGATTACAATGAATTTTGCTAAATCTATAATTATTTTATTGTTTGCATATTGTGTTTCGGCTTCCACTTCAATGTCACTATTATTTTATGGATATTGATAGTACATATATATTAGAAATATATCAAGTTTAGTCTCAATAGAATTCCAGCAGTCGGTTCATTAGTTGAAATAAGTTCGTTTAAATCCGAGATTAGGGTTTGATTCTTAAGTTCACTTATATAATGTTATAATACTTGCATACGTGGGTGTATGAGTTTGAACTAGAGGTGTTCATAGGACGGGTCGGGTTAGGAAAAAATTTCGGCCCGCTTCCTAGGTCCGGCCCGAAATATGAGCATGAAATTTTGTCCATGTCCAGCCCGGGAAAAATTCCTAAGCCCGAGCCCGGCCCGGCTTGGCCTATTTTTTTAATAATCACCAAAAATTTATTCTAAAAATAAAAATAAAAATAAAAAATATTTTAAAAAAAATTTAAAAATTTAAAATTTTAAAAAATATATTTATTATATATTCGGGCCCGGGTCCGGGCCAAAAAAGTGGTGTCCGAGGCCCGACCCGTTTTCTAAATGGCCTCGTTTTTTTGCTCAAACCCATATTTCGGCCCTATATTTTTACCCGAACCCTCCCATATTTTAAATGGGCCGTTGGGCCGGGCCGGGCCGCCCGGGTTTAGACACTTAAAAGTAAAAAATTTTAAACCTTTCTAAACTTTCAATTTCCTCTAAAGCTCTTATAACTCGCAATATACAAAGACTTTTATACCAAAATAAATCACATATGTGATTAAATATTAAATTGGGTTAATATGTAAATTTGGCAGGAAAAATTAAAATTTGCTCTTATATTTTTGAACTAAGGGTAAATTTATCATTCTATTTTAACTCTATATTAAATTTTACTACACTTTTGCTTTATTAAAATTTGAAACTAAAGTTTAATTTTTGATTAGATTTTAATTTTAAATAACTTGAAGAAAATTTTAATAATTAACAATAATAAATTAAGTAATATAATGTTAAATATCAATAAAAACTCTTATTTATAAAAATAAAAATAATATTTTTATTTTAAATTTTCTAGTATCTTTTTCATTAAATGAAAAATTGAAGTCAATTTTTTATTTTTTAAAATTAATTTATTGTTAACTAACAAAATAAATATTTCAACAATGTTTTTTTCCGTAATATTTTGTTTTGAGACCATCAAAATCAATATCAAATGGTAAATTTTAATTAAAAATAAAAGTTCTTGCTAAATTTTAATAAATTTCAAAATTTAATGATAAAGTTGAGTAGCAAAGATTTACTCATATATATATATATATTTATTATAGAATGCTTAAAACTACTTATAACTTATTCCCAACCCTTAAATAGGATGATAAAAGCGCTTGAATACGCTCAAACCCACATCTTATTGTACCATCGATTGTTGATACCAACTAAGCTAATATTCTTACTCATATATTTTTAAAGTATAATGGCAAATATCAGTGACAAATTTTAATATTTAGTAACCCTTATAAATTTTTATTTTATGGTAATTTGATTTGTATTTTATGAACTGGTGAAAAAATATAAACAAAATTCATGCTTATAAAATTAAATAAAATTGTGGGTTTGGGCTTTTCAATGCAAACCATAGCAAATAGTGGGTTTATTGTTAAAAAGAATTTCGGGGCCTTCCTTTCTTGTTAATAGGCTTCACGGATTTTATACACATCCCTTCACCTGATTCATGGCCCGTTATCTAAAAATATACACATGACTTTGGTGAATATACATTTCGATTTTTATTTCCGTTAAAATATTGTTTTGATTATTTTAATTATTTCTTAATAATTATTCTAATTTTTTTAAAAATATCAAAACAAATTAAAATTGCTAACAATATAATAATTATTTATAATACATTTTACATAGAGATTTTTATAAAAATTATAAATATTTACATCACATCTTTTAAACGTAAATATTGATTCTATTATAATTTAGATTTATTTTATTTTTTTCAATAAATTTAAATTAATTAGAAGGTTAATTTAATTTAATCCCAAGCAATTTAAATTAAAAAATGTTTCTAATTTGTCTGTAGTTTTTATAGTTGGTGAAGGCGGTGAACATTTAAAAGAAAAAAGAAAAATAGGTGGTAATTTGTCTTGTTGAAACTCTCTTTCTGGACCGAAAACAAACGAGGAAGTTCCAAAACCCAGCAAAAGACATAATAATGAAATTAAAAAGAAGAAAAGCCAAAGTTGGATTGAATATTGACGCAACTATGAAGCTTCATATGGCTTCCCCGTAAACCTTTAATATTTCGTACTAAAATGTTTGAAAACTTTACGAAGTTTCCTTCAAACCTTACCAATTGCCACCCCCTTTACTCTTCAGTTTTAGCTTCTATCCACAAAACTACTAGTTCTTATTAAATTTAAATTTAGTGTTTTTTTGGATATCAAAATCGATTGAGTTCAATCTGGGTCATGATCATCATGGGATCATTAATTACTTTTCTTTTACGTTATTATATGGAAATGGATGTTTATGAAAGGAAAAATATCATTAAAATTGGTAAACAGAAACATGGTTTGATTAACCAGTTTATTATATATCAACTAAAGTCAAATTGGAAACAGACATGAAGCTTCCTATAAACATAGTAAGAAAAGGATTATCCAAGATATATAGAGAACATTCAACAGGTGGGAGATTTTGAATGTTTTTTTTTTTTGCATAATGAATTATTTGGTCCCTCAATTTTATAAAAAAAATATTTTAACCTTTTATTTAATTTTTTTTTACTTTTAGTCCTTAAATTTGTATTAACTTTATTGATGTGACATACATGTAGACTACTACCTAAATGTCATACACATGAACTTCTACATGGATGCCATATCAGCAAAGTTAATAAATATTGACTTTTTCATTAATTTTAGGGTGATTTGACAAACAATGCAAGTTCAATAACTAAAAGAGACGAAAAATTAAATGAAAGACTAAAATAACTTCTTCTTTCTTTTTTTTTTGAAGTTAGAGGGCCAAATATTATTATGCTTTTTGTTTATATAATTGTGGGTAGTGGGTAGGGAATGAGGATCTATATTATATATGTGAGACATATATTCATATCAAAGAGCTAATATAACTTAGAATAAAGAAAATTGCTAAAAAGAGTGATAATAATCTATGTTGCTCTTTATTTTGAGCATGAGTATGAAAATCTGATCTTTCCAAGACCCTTTAAATACATAACCCAAAAACACCCTGTGTTTTACACGTTCAAACTAAAGTCATCATAGACCATAATCGGTAAAAAACAGCAAAGTTTATCCACGCAAAGTTCATTTTTATTAACATCCTACATCAGGTCAAATATGGTAAAGTTGTTTAACAAAAGAGTATGGAATTGGAAACCTGATCATGTAATTTATTTACTATAAAGCATTTAATTATCTTCCTGCAAAAAAAAAAAAAATCAAGACATGTAGGGAAAATAGGATACTTAAAGGCAAGGCAAATTTGTAGTAAATTACATAATATTCATAGCTGTTCTTTTCTGAAATTTTAAGTTACAAGTTTTTTGTTAGCTATCTTCTCAAATGATGAGATGGTTAAAAGTTCACAATGGCATGTATGGTAGAGATTTATGTTATATTTAGATATGATATAACATACGATCTTAAAATATTTTCTAAAAATAAAATATATACGTACTGAATACGTATTCGTATTCGATATTCATTATTCGAGACTCTAGGAAAGGAGAGAGAGAGGGTTTTATAAATGTAGATACCTAAGAGGTACCGAAGGAGTGAACTCGTTAAATTTCTTCAACTTTTCTTCCATTTGTATTATGCTACTGTATTGAGAGCAAAAAGGGATAAGAAGAGAATTAAGAAAACTTAAACCCAAGTAAAGTTTCTCATTTGACTCCCTCCTTGCTAACAGTTCAAGGCAGTAGCCAAAATGGGTCAATTTCATGTGAACCGGAGAGGCTTGGCAATGGTAGCATGGACAGTCTTTATGGTTCTTGTGATGATGACCAATGTGGGTCTTGCAGAGAGATTATTGAAAGACGAAAGAAACCACCAAGTTTCCAAAGAAAACGAAAAAACACGAGGGCTTCTACTTAGGGTTGTCAGCTTCCTATGGCAAGGTGGCAAGTCCGCCTACGAACCAGTCTGGCCGGTGAGTTAGCCGCCGTTTAACCTTGTTGAACATCAACAAGATGAAACAGCCTTGAAAGTTGAAATCCTTTTTTCTTTCCAATAAATGCACTTGTCTTTAATTTTGCAAGTTAGTTTAGATTTGATAATTGAATTTAAACTAATGATTGAAATAGGAGATGGAGTTTGGTTGGAAAATAGTTGTGGGAACAATTGTTGGATTCCTTGGTGCAGCTTTGGGTAGCGTTGGAGGGGTTGGTGGTGGTGGGATTTTTGTTCCAATGCTCACTCTCATCATAGGTTTCGACCCCAAGTCTTCCACTGCCATTTCCAAGTGTGAGAGTTTCTTCTTAATTTGCTCAAATATTTCCATGTCAGTATTCATTTTGCATTAATGTCAGTATGTATGAATCCATTTCATAATATGAATACACACGTACGTGCTTATTAAGAGTATGGGTATTGCAGCAAGCATGGCCATAACATAATTTAACGTTGGTATATGCACTGATAACGCATGATAGGCTTATCATGTAGACTGATAAGAAAGATACATGTATCTATATTTTGGAGATTGCAGGTATGATAATGGGTGCAGCTGGATCAACAGTATACTATAACCTGAGACTTAGGCATCCAACACTGGAAATGCCTCTCATAGATTATGACTTGGCGTTGCTCTTCCAGCCCATGCTTATGCTTGGAATCAGCATTGGAGTTACCCTCAATATCATGTTTGCTGATTGGATGGTCACAGTTTTGCTTATCCTCCTCTTCATTGGTAACAATAATAACATAATATTGGGAATTCTATCTCATTTTCACCATTTCGGCCAGGAAGATAACTTTTTTTTTTTAACTATTAATTATGATTGATTTCACATGCCATTGTCTCCAGGTACTTCGACTAAAGCCTTATTCAAAGGTGTAGATACATGGAAGAAAGAGACAGTGATGAAAAAGGTAGAGTTTCCAACTTCGTTTCGCTCTTCATGTTTTTCCATGGCAAGGATTATTAATGAGGATTTTGAGATTCTCTTTTCAGGAAGCAGCAAGGTTAGAAGCTGAGGTGTCCAAACTAGCTGGTGAGTGCCGTAATTGATCCACCAAATAGCTTTTTATATCCATAAGTAAATTTCAAATGAGAAATAAAGATTAAACTAATGATTCTTACATAAACTTGTAAATGTAATGACGGGATCCACATGGATTTACACAAAGGACAATAAACTAGGATGTAATGTGATAGTATGAAGGGGATAGGTAATCAAGGTAGATATTTGGGTTATCTGTTAAAGTCTGAATTTTGGTTAGAATTTTAGAATATTTGAATAAAAATATTAAACTTGAAAAATGAGTTTGACGGACCAGTTTAAAATATTATGTTATTTTAATATATTATGTCATTTATAAAACATAAAAGTTAAACATGTAGTAATATATAATACTACAATGTAAATATTCAAACAAAATTGTTAAGTTGTTTTTATATAAAATTTTAATAAATAAAAAAATATAATAAAATTTTAAATATTAAAATAAAATAAAATAAATATTTAAAAAAATTAAAAAAATAATATAGATGAGTAGTTTGGATTAGTGGTTTGAAAATATAGATGAATTTAAACAAAATTTTAAGATAATATTTTGTATCGGATTAAACTTATATAAGCAAAAAAATGCAGCTAGACTTGACGGAGAAACGCCCCTAATTAAGTGCTGAGTCATTTGCAGGCATAAACGGTTTGTCCAATTTATTATTTTTGGCCACAAAATATGAGTTCAAAAATTCAAAGAAGAAATAACTTCAAAAGAAATTCAAATAAGAAATGGGCTCAGATTCAAACGACAGTTTGTATGAAAAATAATATATGTGAAAAGCAGAAATATCTCTACATACATAATTAAAGAACATAGCAAATGGGTTGTACTAAACTTTGAGAGTTGCAGATGGAGCTGTTCAAGATTACAAAATGTTACCTAGTGGCCCAAGCACTATGCCAGATGATGATGTGAGTAATTAAGAACATTTTCAGTGTCCTTACGAAAACAGGCTTTCATCTCTAAATCACAATGTTGTTAACCATTGTTGTTAATCATTGAATTCAGATTTCTCTGATACATAACATATACTGGAAAGAGTTATCGCTGCTCGTTTATGTGTGGATTGGTTTTCTTATCGTTCAGATTATTAAGGTATGCTATTATTGTCCACATCTCAACAACCATCGATGTTTAATGATAAGTTTATATAAGATAGTTTTTCAAACTGAGTTCGAGTTTTAAGATGACCCACATGTTTGTGCAGGAATATCTTCAAACTTGCTCGGTCATGTATTGGATTGTGAACTCTTTGCAGGTAGAAACTTTGAAATTCTAGATAATTAATAAAAAAAAATGTAGAATCTGGAAAGCTTGAGATGCCCATTTTTGCAGAACAGAGAGTGTAGAGTTTCGTATGGCTGATATCTCTTCAAATTTTTTGTTGTTATTGTTTTTGTTTTTTCTATAGATACCCATTGCAGCCTCTGTAACAGTGTTTGAAGCCATATGCTTATACAAAGGGAGAAGGGTGATTGCATCAAAAGGAAAAGAAATCACAAACTGGAAGATATATCAGATTCTTTTTTACTGTTCTTGTGGCATAATTGCTGGTATGGTTGGTGGTTTGCTTGGACTGGGAGGTGGCTTCATCTTGGGTCCTCTTTTCCTTGAACTTGGAATTCCTCCTCAGGTATTACTTAAACTAGTATCACTAATTTTCGCGTATGCTTACATCAAAGGTATTTTCTCTATGGGTATTCACCGGTCTCTCAAAGATTTGCCACTTGCAAGGTGACTCTTTGGCTCGAACCAGAGACGCACCCTGCTTATGATAAATCTTTGAGGAGTTGGTGGGTGATCAAAGAGGGCAATACATTCGATGTAAGTAAACACAGGGGCGAGTCATATCCCGATATGTAGGCGTCTTCAAGTAACCAGAAGCTGAAAAAAGATTCATGTCACTATGCAATATTGTCCAGGTAGCTAGTGCAACATCAACGTTTTCAATGGCGTTCTCATCCTCAATGTCAGTTGTACAATATTATCTTCTCAATCGTTTCCCAATTCCATATGGTAAGCGACATTAGAAGTGAAAAATACTCGGATTTGAGCATGAATGTCAAATACAAATATGTACCTAAGGCGTGTTCTCGACATAGACTTCATCGGCCTTAATAGTCTTGATGTTAAACTTTTTTGTTTACCCTGCAGCTGCTTATTTCGTTCTAGTCGCCACCATAGCGGCTTTCACCGGCCAGCATGTAGTCCGAAAAATTATCGCAGTCCTCGGACGAGCATCGATAATCATCTTCATACTGGCTTTAACCATCTTTATCAGTGCAATCAGTTTAGGTATAGAATGCTCTATTTAATTTACTTCAGTCGGAAAAGGTATTATAAGAAGCAGAGCTGAACCATACAATTTGGATGAATGTTTGCAGGTGGAGTTGGCATTGCTGATATGGTTGAAAAACTGGAAGATGAAGAGTACATGGGATTTGAAAACCTTTGCAAGCTCTCTTGAGTCCTTTCTCTCTCTCTTTTTTTTTCGTTTTGTATTTTTTACTTTTGACTTATTACAGATGGAATTCTCAGCAGAGAACAAGCAATTGCATTGAACTTAAAGTCAAAGTATTTGTCAATTATTTCCAACTAAAGATTTGGGTTTTGTTATATGTTCTTGTCCAGTCTATGCAAGAAACCTTCTGCAGTCGAATGTTTTATTTTCCATTTTTTTCCCTTTAATGGTTTTTAGATTAAAATATATATAAAGTTTTGTTTAAATGTAATTGGTCATCCAAAAAATATTTGTTATTTTAATAAAATTGTAATATAAATTAATATTTATTAAAACAACCATTGTGGTCTATTGAAATAAAATTTGGATTCGGGTGAGAAAAGCATTAATATCCATTAGGTACTTATTATTAAAACGGTACCAAGTTATCAAAAGCATTCTAGCATATGCAGATTGCTCAGTCAGGTGGGCTCTGAACTCCAATCAACAGTCTAGCGCCAGAAGTGGTCATCACCCTTTTCCCTCAGTCAGGTGGGTTCTAAAGCTACACATAGATATATTTTTTTCTATACAGTATAGATTCTTTTTAATATCTTCGTCCTTCTTGACGAAAAGGAAGAGAAAACTTAGAGATTAAGAAAATACAATAATAAAAAAACCTCCAAATGAAATTATGGTGAAAGTTGAAACAATTACCTAGAAAACGCATGTGATGCAGCTGTATACGTATCTTTCGAGAGAACCAACGGCGTCGTTTTCAATCGCACTGAGAGAATGACAGCGCAACGAAGAACGGACGGTAAAGATGAGATGATAACACATCCCCAATTTGCGTAATAACAACGCTATTTCATTTTATCAGAAAAAAATAAAAAAAAACATAACGCCAACTTCATAACAACCACATTCTTGACGTGGCGCACAACTATTGGATGGTGTCTGCCAAATTTCTTTTACCTTTTTCCTCAATTAAAAAAGATGCCGACTTAATACACGTGGATTAACATTAACCATTCATCTTTCCAAACACTGACCGTCCATTCTTCAAAAAGCCGCCTATATATTTTAGGTTTTGTTGCAAAGAAAATCTCATTCTAAATTTCTCATCTCCTCTGTTATTTTCTGTTCCTTCCCGCCGTCTAGTTCTTGCAAAAGTTCAGATCTATCTTCTATGATTCCTTATGCGAGGTTTGTTTCTTCAGATCCGGTACCACAGTTTCATGATCTTCTCTTTGATATCAGATTTTTGACGAGGGTTAACGTTGTCTGATCTAATGCTTTAAAAAGTCCTTAGACGGCAAGATCCAAAGGTTTGCAGGAATCGTTATCTATTTGAAGAGATATATCTTCCTAAGTATGTATTCTATATTCTTTCTCTTTTTACGAAGTTTATTTTCAATAATTCCTTTGTTTATATATTGTTCTTGTAATCTTGCAGGGATGGTGAAAGATTTGATCTCGCCAGAGGTGGTTCTTGTTCTTGATCTTAGGATCTATCGTAGTAAAACAAGTGATGTTCTGAGATAGCGATGTTGGATCGAAAGGTGGTTTATGTTTGAAAGGATGTGTAAGATGTCAGGTCAGAGGTCCTAATTATTTTGAAAATAAGAATAGGGCTGAGTCCTGATCTATCTTTGTCATCCAAGACCTTTGCCATGTCGGGTGCGCTTGCATGGCAGGTCACCGAAACTTAATAAAAATTCTATTTTTTCGGTGTTTTCAGGGGGAGTTCGCACGGGGGTTGCCCGGGTTCTCCCCTCTGCTGTTGTGTCTCGTGCCTCTTTACTTTTTTATCCTTTCTGCTTGCCATTATTTACTTCATATACGCTGCAACATACGGGATGGATGCATGATCCCACATCATCATCACCAACTCGGAATAAGCTGTCGAAGCAATTGATCTTCAACCACTTGCAAACCTCAAACCCAAGGTATTTTTTACGTATTCAAAACAAAATTTTAGTTTAAAAAATAGACATTTGCTAGTTATCATGCCAGTCAATTTACCATTAACTTTGACAAATATGCACCTAACTATCCTTGGGTTACCTGGATAAGCCGGATAAGGATGAGAATCGTATATATCTTAAACATAGATATAATTGATAATCAATTTCTAAAAGCATCTTTATCAATTCTAGATTTTTGGTACTTGTTTTTATTTTTAAAAACGGAGTTAATTATTTTCAAATAACGATTTTGATAACAAATTTTAAAATTATTTGATTTTTCCTAACTGACCGTGTTCTTTCACTATATATTTTTAGGAGTTTAATTATATTACCAATAAGGTTTTTTTTTAAATTGTTAAAATAAGCTATTCAATTTTTGAACTTTTCATGGTCTTAAAATTTTAAGATTTATTTTTAATATGTTTGTTTTAATAGCTAGTTGATCTAATAAGAACAAGAGTATAGTATTCAAGTGGTGATATGTCGGTTAGATTTTGTTTAGAAAATTCGGTACTCGTTTTTTTATTTGCCTTCACACATCCCAGCTTAAATAACCCAAAATATGCCATGGCTTAGGTAGAGCAATTAGGCAATAACTGTTTTTAAATGTATTCAATGGTATGTCCATTTGAATCAGCTGAAAATTTCACCAATTCCCTTTGCAAAGTGCTTACTAAAATACTGGATTACATTTAGGCGGAGACGGTGAGGATTTCCCCGATAAAGTAGGTATCTTAATACAATGATCAATTTCCCGGTATCAATCCTGGTTCCATTTAATTGCCTATGCTAATTTCTCATTTTATCATTATTATTTTCCTTTTAATGTATTATCCTCGTATCTATTTTTCTCCGAACTGCGTATTTTGAGAATATTTTTAGTACGTGTACATATCTTGTATTGCCCTGTAGTTCAGGCTCTTGCATGGGCCTTTATTATTCATTGCGTTGAAGGTTGTAGTTCATTTACTAGCTGTTGAAGATATTGACGGAAGTTGTATCAGCAGTGAGAAGAGGTAGTTTGTGTGTTGGGAGTTTGCATATGTCAGCTTTGATTAGCATCGGAAATCAATGTATTTGAGCTTTGGTCGATTTTCAAGATTTATGGATTTATAAAGAGTGGAGCTTGGGACGCACCAGATGAAGAGCTCGATGCTTTTGCGGGTTCTATTGGTAGAAGGTCTTCCCATCATTTTCCTAGTTCTTGAAGCATTGAAGTCATTGCATATATTGAATCCTTGATTTTTTACATGGTGCAGTTTTCTACTGGGATTAGTTTTGAAGAAGTGTTTGATACGAGAGGTACATATGTCAAATGTGTAACCGGTTCCATTTACATATTAAAAAATTTTCAGTGGACTTCGGTCCCGTGGTTTTTCCCCCTTTGTGGGGTTTTCCACGTAAATTTGGTGTCTTTCTATATTCTTATGTTCATTCGTTATTAAGCCGAAGGTGAATCGCGTCACACTATTGATTCCATTCGAAGGTATGAAAGAAATGGTATCCCATTAATTCTTTCTACTAAAAGTTTTCAACGTTTTCAACTAAATTAATAACCCTATTCAAGTCAAATCTCTCTATTGTATTAAGAAAAAACCCATCAAGTTTCTCTGTGATTTTAAACCCGAGTTTTATTTCAGGTTGGAGAGTTGCTATTATTTTTGGGCTCTTAAGGCTTCGTTCTTTGAAGTTGTTTTCTATAATGGTTCTTAATAATTTTTTATAAAAATATTATATCATTACATTTAAAAAAAATTACGCATGTAAATTGTTGTTTATGATTCAGATTTGAGTTTCTGAGGGAGTTCTTTATATTCGAACAGATAGCTTCAAAAAATTGGGTACCCATTACCGATTTTGATAATCTGATTTGCTTTTTCCTTTGAAAATCTTTTCCTAGGATAACTGTTTTCTGCGAATTGTCTCAACTCTTAACTGTAGTCCACACTAAATTTTGTTTATATTTCGTCAAAAGGAAAAGGAGGTGCAATGTTGATTCATTTATGACTATTTATTTCGAAAGATCTGTAAGCTCAAAACGGCAGAGCGCTGGATCCCTTTGACGGGGGTTGAGAGGTTGGTGGTTCGAATCCATCCAGATCTGTTTTTTTTCTCTCCTTTTTTCGGTAATGGAAAAAATATGAATATACAGGCGGAACTTTATAATTTTGACAAAGATCAATTTATTTTTATATTAATTCTTTAGAAGTATATTAATTTTTTATAATTTAGTATTATTTTGAAAATTTAATGTTAGAAAGCAATATCTATTGCTTGGACTATTTTCACAAGCAGCATTTAGATGACTAACACGTTCTTTCTTAGTGTAATAAAACAATAAATATTATTTTATTATAAAAATGAGACATAGCATTATTTCGATTTTAATTTATAAAATTAAAAATTTCCTGTATATGGTACTAACTCAGAAAACAATGTTAATTGACTTGTTATAAGAGGGACAAAAGAAGTAATGATACTTATTTAATGCTAGCGTTTAAAACAATGAACTTGTCTTTGCCTTAAGAAGGTAAAAAAATGAACATTTTATAAGAAAACAGTGACCACTTAGAAAACCTAGAAAATCACAGCGGAAACTTCTTATTTCTATATGGAAATTAAATTCTATAGTTGAACAGAAAAAAAAAGAATATTAAATTCTATAAGAACAAAAAAATTGTTTTAATATGTTTATTATTTATTAGACCACTTATCTCGGATTAGCATTTTCAATAAAAATTTGAAGACATAATTTCTTTTCTGAAACACTAAATTTTATATAATGCTTTAAAAATAAAAATATATAAATTAAATGAAAAACATACCATAGTGGAGTTGAAACTGGTGCCATTGCGTGGAAAGTGGAAACGCAAGCATAATGCGGTGGTCCAAGCTTTCCGCCTTTCTTTTTTCTGAGAATAGCTTTTAGCCATTCTTTCTGTTTTCTGAGACTAGACAACCAGGTCACTCGTTTATTTTGGTCATTATAAATTCTTTTTCAATTTAGTTACTTAATTAAGATGATTATCCCAACTCGTCACTATTATTAAAAATTTCGTTAATTTATCGACGGATTGACACGCTTAAATTCAAGTCTTTTTTATATTATCAACAATATTAATATTAATTAAGTTAAATTCAATCAACAAAATTTATTTTTTTCTAGTAAATTATATAATTACATCGTATTATAATAATATTTTTTTGAAAAAAAATAGCAAGGCTATGAGGCCCACGCTTGGGTTCTAAAACATTAATAAAATAAACTCAAACCAACAATACTCTTGTATTCCCATCATTAATAAAGGAAGAAATCTGAAAGCTTTGATATTCTCACTGCCCCTGATAGTTTCGATATTCAGCTGGTTTTTGCATAACCAGGTACATATAATTTAAAATTTTTCCTTCTTTTCTAATCTCGTTTTTGTTATTTCTAATATTTCAACACTTACAGTGTTCTTGTGCTGTAAAGTAGATCTATCTGCATTGACTGTTTCATCCATATTATTAATTTTTGTGTTGATTATAAGATTTGAATAAACTACTCCTCCCCCCCCTCCCTTTTTTGAGAGCTTGCGAAGAGATAGATCTGTTTTTAAATTGATGGATCTTTAAGAGTTCTGGACCTCTGTTTGGCGTTCATTACAGCTGTTTAGTTTATGCTAATAATAATAATAATAATCAAATTTGTTATGAACATCAGAACAATCGTTTTAATTAATTAATTAATTAATTTTAAACTGAAAAGTTGAGCATGTTAAGATTGTGATTGACTTGATTTGCAGGGAAATGTTTCTTCGGAGAAAGCATACACAGAAGGATGATTCTGAGCAACGAGATGCAAAGGTAATATTTATTTATTTTATTCGAATATATTTGTATTTTGAGCAGACTAAATTTAATTAATTCGGTTCATAGCTTTATCGTTGTTGATCAAAGGATTGGAAATAATGAGAAATCCTTCAAAGTTTATGGAATTGATCTCTAGATGTTGTAAATACGGGAGGCGTCAAATTAAAGTCTAAAAAGTATTTTTGAATTCTTTGTTATTTCGACTCTTCATTTTTCCGGCTTACAGCATCTGTGTTCTACATTTGAGTCCAAAGCATATCTAAATATAAAAAGTTGAATCATATACTTGGTTGATAAGCAGGTCATTGAACTCAGGACTGCAATAGGACCCCTGTCTGGACGTTGTTCATTGTTCTGTACCGATGCATGCCTCATGAGATATTTAGAAGCTCGGAATTGGAATGTAGACAAGGCAAGGAAGATGTTAGAAGAGACATTAAAGTGGCGATCGACTTATAAGCCTGAAGAAATCCGTTGGGTATGTTTGATAATTCCTGCCTCCTTATGGTAGCTATTGGGAATTATCCATATTTATGGAAAATCAAAGATATGGGTATCAAATATTGGAAAGTCAAAGATATGGGTATCAAATATTGGCATAATAAAATCTGAGATATTTGCAATATATGGTCCCTAAATTGTAAAGTGACTTTGCAAGTTGATCCCTAAACCTCAACTATAAATAGGCATAACCATCTCTCATTCTGTATCTCAAACTTGCCATTCTCTACTTAAGGCATTGTTTTCTCTCTCTCTCTTTGTAAATTCTCACTTGTATTTTGGAGTGAAATATATTTGGTAGTGCCCGAGGACGTAGGCAAAATTTGCTGAACCTCGTTAAATTCTTGTGTTCTTTATTGTATTATTCTGCATGAATTGTGTGTGTGATTGTAGTGATTTATTGTGCTATTAAATTACGATTGAGGGATATTCTGGCTAGGAAAGACCTGGTACTTAAGCGATCCTTGCGATCCACCTCTCTTTCCTGGGAATTGAACTTAGTGTGATTTTTTAGTACAATAATTTTACTCTTTTACACGCTTCCGCACAATAGTAGCAATGTGTGGATAATTTAGTAATCATTATGTAACTCTGGTTGCGAGTGTCAGACATGGATATATATTCGAGACTTGTATATTCATTCATTTCAAGATTTTCATGTATCTTCAAAGTATTTGGATGATTATACCCTTTTATCCGGATATATATAGGATATAGATAATCCCGGAAAAAAGAAAATGAATAGTCTTAGCAACATAGAGTTGTTAGTGTAGGATGAGATTCCAAAGCGTATTAGAATACTTGAAACTTTGTTTAATAAGTTCAAGTCAAAACTCGTTTAGATTAGTTTTGATGTCTCTCTATAAATTTAAGATTTTATGGTTATGAAACTGGATAATTGTTCTTTCCTTCTACCTGATCATGAATCACGGATGACATGTTTCATTCCTGTTTTTGCGTATGATTATGAGTTTATAACTAGTACAATTTCTGATGTTAAAAGGCTTATTTTTGGTTTCTGGAATTTACCTCATGACATGTTTTTCTCCAGCACGAAGTGGCACATGAAGGTGAGACCGGAAAAGTATCCCGAGCGAGTTTCCATGACCGTCAAGGAAGAACAGTGCTTATATTGAGGCCTGGAATGCAGGTTTGCAGTAGGTTTCATTCAGTTTGCTAAGCTTCGTCACCAAACATGCCCTTTTAATTTTCCCACCTATATGTCTTGGCAGAACACTACATCAGCGGAAAATAATATTCGCCATTTGGTCTATCTCTTAGAAAATGCTGTCATAAATCTCTCCGAAGGCCAAGAGCAAATGTCATGGTTGATAGACTTCACAGGATTTTCCTTGAACACCAGTGTTCCCATCAGAACAGCCCGGGATATCATATACATCCTTCAGAGCCACTATCCAGAGAGGCTGGCAATCGCTTTCTTGTATAATCCACCAAGGTTTTTTGAAGCCTTCTATAAGGTTTTCTCTCCAGCCTTTCCATTAATTTGGTTTCTTGTATTCTTTAAGCATTCTATAAGTCTGGCAGGAAGACCATTGCCTAACCTAGTTATTTATATCTCCATACGGATATCTGATTATATGTTTGACGCTAATATTGCAACATGTATTTAGGAACATAGGAACTAACATAAAACCAATGTACTTGGCTCCTTGAAGTTGCAATATTTCATTTGATTGATGTGTTGCTATGTACATTTTCCACAGGCTGTGAGGTATTTTCTGGATCCAAAAACAGCTCAGAAGGTGAAATTTGTTTACCCTAAAAACAAAGATAGTGTGGAGATGATGCAATTATATTTTGATATTGAGAATCTCCCCAACGAATTTGGGGGAAACGCAACATTGAAGTATGACCACGAAGAGTTCTCACGATTGATGGCTCAAGATGATGTAAAAACTGCTAAATTCTGGGGAATTGATGAGAAACCATACCAAATTGGCAATGGACATTCAGTAGCACCGGAGCCAGCGCCCATTTCACAACAAGCGGGCTGAGACAACTTGCCTATTTTCTATAACTGGTATGTCTCTAAGGTTAAGTGATGTGCCTATGTAAATCAACATCCACATCCTTCTTTACATGATGAATAAAAGTCATTTCCTTTTTTACCCCCCTTCATTCCTAACTATTAAGACCAAAAAAAGGAGCATGTTTTCTGCTGACATAAATGCTAGTAAAGGATATGGCTATATTCTGTATGACACATGTTTATGCATCTTCTCCTTCGGCTATTTAGCTCACCCTGTGTTTGTGTATTTCTTGTTATAAAAGCAAAGAAATGAAAATTTAAAGGAAAATCAACCAGATTATAAAGGTGATGAAATGGGATGAGTAGAGGTACGTTGGACATCTCGAACTTGGAGATTACAGAATGATTAAGGTCGGTATAAAATAAGGACATAAATTGACGAAAGATATCTTTATATACATATGCGGTCTCTATCTTTATTATAAGTATGTACAGGCATATCTTTATATACAAATGACGACAACGTTGACTGCAGGCGCTGACTGGTATTTCGCCATTTTAGTATATCTTCTGAATCTGCTACTCAACGGTACTATGTAAACAAACACTAAATCATTGCACTGCTCTTTTCAGTTTACTATTGACTTAGAGGTGAGCAAAACTCGATTCGATTAGAGAAAATTGAAAAAATATTCGAATAAGTAATTCAAGTTTCGAGTTGTTATATTTTACAATTTCAATAACTCAAATAATAGATTGCTGTAATTACTCCTTTGATCCCTATCAATTTTAAAAATAAACAAATTGGTCTCTCAACAAAAATTACAAAAAAATTTAAAAAACTTTTAAAATTCAAAATATTTATAAAAAATTTCAAAATTTATATTTTATAAATAATTATAAATTATTTAAATGATTTTAAAACAATAATTTTGGGGCCTAAATAAGTTAATTAATAATTAAAGTTTATAATACTAAAGTATTTTTAAATTATTTTGCTTTGAAAAAGTTTTCAAATATATATGGTTTCAAATTTATATGCTTTTAACCTAGAAATAATTATATTTTAACAAGATTTTAATATGACATGTTTAATTTTTAAATTTAACACTAACAAATTCATTTGATTCAATTCAAATTAAGATGATAAAATAGGACTCGTCAATTCAGTTAACTCAAAATTTTTTCACTTGATTCGACTCAATCCAATCGAAAGCTCACCCATAATAAAAATTATAGTGATTTTGTTGTTAGGTACTTTCTTTTATTGGTTGCCACTTTTAAATCAACTATTAAAATTTCTTTTGAAACCAATTCTTTTATGGGACATGGCATCTTCTTTTAAAAAAATTAAATAAAAAAGTAATTATATATTTATACAAAATTAAAAAGGTAGAAATTTCATATTCTTTTTCTTTCCTTTTTCCTTAAGTAACTATTTCTTGATCAATTAAAAATTTACTTCACTTCATTCTATAAATGCATCTTATACACAATTATAGCATATAAAATTATAAATATGGTATTATCAATAAATCTATACTATTATTTTATCACCTAATTGAGTTGGTGTTATGAATTGGTGCATCACCAATTTCGTTAAGAAAATAATAGAAATATTTTTTTATAATTAAAATAAATTATATTATTTAAAAATATTTTTTTATATTTAAACTCAAGCGATTTGCATTAGTAAATCTTAAATTTACCACTCAATCAAAGCTTTAATTTAATCTTCTTTTTATATATATATATATTATTTTAATATGTACCTTTTATACCTCTATCAATATATAGTTTAATCTATTTTTTTTTCATTTTAATACTATACATATATCATGTGTTATTATTAATTAGTTTCAAACCATACATTTCAATATTTATAATATTATATATTATTTTCAAACACACATTTATATTATAAATTCATGATTTTCACACTCATATGCGTGTGATAGAATTTTTAGTAGTAATAACATGCATCTTTATCCATATATTCATTACATGGGTTGAAACAAGTTTAGTGATAAATGCATAATATAAAAAAGTCAAAAGATTGGATGTACAAATATGCTATTTTCTATCTGAAGGAGGATTGAATTTCCTCTAGACTTCTTCCTTTTGTTTCCGGAACGCAACGTGCCACAAATATAATGGTGAAAGCAGCCAAACCAGCATAAATTGTGAACGTCCCTGAAACCAAACCATGTAAGCTTTATTTTCTTTTATTTTACAGTTAAATTTAAATTTAAACTATATTTTAAAAATTTTAAATAGTAATTTGAGCCCGACCAAATCAAATGGTTTATTTATTTATTTATTATTTTTAAATCCAAAACTTGCTTGAAATAATTATTAAAATTCATGCCTGCCTACATACCTCCACCACTCCAAGACAGGAGCAAGTTTGCAGTCATGGTAACTGCCCAAGCCGTCATCCAGTTGAACAACGTCGCCACACTGCCGGCTAGACCCTTAATATTTACTGGAAGTATCTGAATGATGAATTTTTTTTCTATGTTAAAAGAACATTTTAATAAGGAAATTACTGAAAATGAACAACCTAAACTGCCAATCCTATACTTATAATTAAATAATTTGTGCAGGAAGTCCACACCATATTATAAAATGTATTCTAAATATATACTATTTAAATATTATATTTTAATACTGTAAAAATACTATATTATCTTGCCCTAAAATTATTTAATTTTTTTATTGAAAAGTACTAATTTTCAAAAAAAATATATAAATAAATTAATATATATAATCAACCTATGCATCGCACGAGATAAAGAAATTAGTTAAGGTGTTATATCTAAAGGTAGGTACGATAAGATTTTTTTTTTTAATTTCAGTTTGATAAATTTATCTTTTGAGTCCATAAAGTTTGTGTTGAATCTAAAAATTATAATCTAATTCCGACTTTTTAATATAAATTTTGTCTGCACAATTTAAGAAAATTTCCATTTCTATGTAAGATGAACATATGAGAAGAATTTGACTACCTCGGACATTATAACCCATGGGATTGCTCCAACACCCAAACAGAAGGAAATTGCAAAAGCCTAGATGGAAAAGAAAAAAGTCAATCAGATTGATCAAATAACTCATTCAACCATTTTCTTAAATGTAATTTGGATAAATTGTGGTAAGTTGCAATAGAAAGAATCATAATTGAAATGAATCCAACAACATGATGTATGGAGGAAATCTTACCACAAGGCCCACCAATGACATTATTCCCATTACGCTATGTATGACGGAATCTTCTAAGATGTATCCCTGCTCTCCATCACAATACAAGAGTTATCTTACTGGGTTTCCAGTTTGAATGTGTACGTTGAATTTCTCATATTTGAATATGCATTGATGGCTGAAATTTGCATTAGAAGATATACTGAAAAATAATTAAATGAGTACATTATCACTAACCTCAACGTAAAATGCCGTGGCAACAAGGAGCAGACTCAAAGTCATTCCAGATGAGGATATCTGCAAAATCATTCGTAGATTATTCATTTTATTTATTGCTATTTTCGATTTAACCTATTATCACATAAGGGTAAATAATTAAGTATATATTTGACATGAGTATATTCAAATTTTACAATTTTTTTATGGATTTTAAAAATAATAAAAGAGAGAAAACATACCATAAGGAGCACCCTGCGACCGGCTTTGTCTACCAACCACGTGGTCACACCAGATGCAATGACCTACAACACACAATACAAATTTATTATTTTTCCAAAAAAAAATAAAAATTACTGAACAACTTAGAGATGCTACCTGAATAAGACCGAGCCCAAACGTGGCCACATTGCTAGATTTAACCCCTGGGCAACGAAAAGGCAAAGCACAAAAGCTTTTATAGAATGAAAGCAGTACTCAGACGAAAATGGGAAATTCAATGTTTTAAACTTGCGTATATATATCCTTTTACTAGGGCTTGTGTTAAACATCAAAGAAACGTTGTTGTAATTACCAGCTCTTTCGAAGATATTACTGGAATAGAATAAAACAGCATTGATGCCACTGAGTTGCTGAAGCACCAATAATCCAATCCCTACCTGCGGCATACCAATTAGCACTAAAACAAAAGACGGTTCCCTCAAAGGACAACACCTGAAATAAAAAGATTCAAATTCTACCGTCAAAGGATACCAATATCTTCTTCGCCTAAGATCTGCAAATCGAATTGTTGTTGTCTTCCTTGATGATGCTACGGCTCTCTGCAGCGAACAACTAAAATTCTCGTATATAGGATGTGTAAATATAAATATGAGCAGTCTAGCGGTTGTATCGATAAGTCAGTACTTGTATACCTTGATATCATTAACTTCGACAGAGATATCCGTATCAAAACCACGCAAAACTTGCAAAGAGGCTTCAAATTCATCCGTCATTCCCATTTGTGCCTGGTATGCAACCCAGTCCCAAAACAACAACATATATACAAAAGGGGTTATAAGAGGTCCAATCCAATATGAATGATAGCAATAGCAAGTTTCATACCAGCCATCGAGGAGATTCGGGTATGAAGAACAGCCCAGGTATCAATATTAGACATGGCAATATTCCTACAAAGAAGAAAGATGATGTCAATCTGTTAATCATAACACTGAGCATCCGTCCACCCATGGTAGCTTCTTGACCCATGTTCGAGTTCTATCACGCGTATGCATGCAAGATAGGATATTTTCAAAATTCTCGAATCTGTTCAATTATTATGAAAACCTTTTACATATTGTTGGCCACATACCTAAAACTGCAAGCACTCTCCAATTTGTAAACAACCCCAACAGATAAGCCAGCATTATTCCAATAGTGACTGATAGCTATCCAGTAAACAAGTTAACTCCACCAATCAGTTAATAAAAGTATTAAGTATGGGATACTAATGTGGATAAAAATGTGGAACAAACCTGGTTTACTGATCCAAGGCTTCCTCTCATGTTTTGGGGTGCTATCTCTGCTATATATACAGGTACCTACACACACAATTAACAGCATGATGTCGCTGCTATTTTAACCTTTTAATTAAAAATACATATATGCTTATAAAATCGGATTTGATATTTTGTTCTTTGTCAACCCTGCCTACTTAAAAGGAGAAGAGAAGGAGTTGAAGTTACCGTGTACGAAATAATGCCGACACCGAAGCCTTCTAACAACCTTCCCATGAATAAAAATGAGGAATGCTGCAAATAGCAAAAGGCATAATAAAATTAATTAGCAACAAGCTTTGCATGGGAGACACAGCAACAATAACAAAAGTGGCGAAAGTGGCTCACATTGGCAAAAGATATGGCCAGCCATCCTATTATGTTTGGAATCGCTGCAATCAGTAACGACTGCAAATTCAACACACACAACATGCAGTATATTCAATGTTAAAAGAAGCATGCATTTAAATATAAATACATAAATGAGGAATATTAATTATTTGATTTATAAGTTTTTAGTTCTAAGCTGAAACATTGCATCAATCAAACAGTAAATAAGAGAAACCAAGAACTAATGAAATGATAAGATTCAGGATAAATTTCATATCATATATAATTTATCTGACACCATTTTATGTTTATTCAAAGTTTGGATTTATTTGTTATCTTCGTAAGCTAAATTTATATGATAATGTTTTAGTCCATTTAGTATAAATGGATTTTAAGAAAATTTAATATCATTCTTTTATGTATTTTATTATTTAAACTTATGAAACATTTTTTCATCAAAATTAATTATTTCGATATTTCTATTTGAATTTTTTAATAATGTTATTTTCAGAGTTTTTTTTTTTATAATCTACATTTTTTTTCTTTTTAAATTTAGTATAAAATTGAAGTCTCATTTCAAAATTTTAGTATCACTATATATATATTTTTGAAAAATTCACATTATATATATTTTAAAATATTTACACATTAATGGGTAATATTGAGGATTTTGGGATTTATACGTTAGATTTAAAATATTAATCGATGAAAATCAATTTGTACCCCTTTTCGGCCAATGTATTCAGCAATTTGACCGCTGGCAATCGCACCAACCATTGCGCCCACATTTGACAACGAACCAAAAATAGAATACTGCATCACAATTTTTTTTTTGAGAAAATAAAATCGGTTTAAATTGAAAAAAAAAATGAAATGGGAATTTAAGTGATTCAAATTTAGACCTCTGAAACCGAAAGCTTGAGATCTTCAACGATTTGATCTTGCGTAGGTGAAGAAAATCCACACTGCATTTTCAAATTTGAAAAATCATTTAAGAAAAACCTAAATTTCACAGTTGAACGCTTAAATCAGAAACAGAAAAAGAGAAAGATGAAGAAATTTTGTACGGTGAAGCCAAATTGTATAGGGCCCAAGGCGACGATGAGAACACAGAGAACGACGGAGATTGATCCATCGCGAATGACTTGAGCGGAGGAGCTCATAATACTGGACTGCCTCATCCGATACCAACTTCCGGTATGTAGAAACGGCTTCTTGAGATCGCGGCCATCTTCAGTATCGTCACGGAAACTCATCGAAGCAAAACAATGGCGTATTTGAACGGTCGAATTTGGAGGAAATTTTGAAGCTCAATCTTTTGATTGAAACAGGCAAACAAAAAGGAATGCTGAAAATGAAGAAGACGACTGTTGGGTTGGTTAATATTCTTAAGTGGAGGAAAGAACACGTGGCGCCATTTTGGGGGGAATTAACGGTATAATTGTAATTAAAGATATATTTTTAGTTTAATTTGAAGATCTTGGTCGGGGTCTTGTCCGTGGTTTCAAAGACTAGATCCTATTACGACGGCAACTTTATTACTATTTTTGGATGACTTGCTCGAGTTTTTCAAGCTTTGGAGGGACCGAGTTTGAGACATCAAATTAACTAAACATTTATGAAATCTCCACCGCAAGCCACTGTTATCACCACTAGTAGCACCGTCAAGTAGCTTGCCTCCAAACGGAGGTTGACGGCGCCACCGAATCCCCGCAAAGTTTCCTCGCCATTTCTTTGTCCAGCGCCGCCCTCATTTCCGCCCATTCCCCACCAAAACTCCTCTTTCCGAATCCCGTTACCTTCCAAGAACCTTCATTTCCCTTTGAGAAAATAAATCCAACAGACCCGTTCCGTTAAAAACATTTCTCTTTTTTTTCCCCGGAAAAGCTAAGAAAGATTGGCGTCTCAGGTCACAAAGATAGCTAACTCTCTCCACCACCTTTCAGATAAGTTTCCAACTGGTTTGTCGGTCCAAAAGTTTGTGATATTTTTCGCTTGGATCAAAAGCTCACTTAACTCGCTTGGGTCCAACTGATAATAACCGAATCTTAAAATTATTTGGACACAACAAAATATCGAAATACATTCTGTGATTAATGATTGTGCATTTCTTAGGCAAACCCAAATATAGTAAGCAGTCCATGCTTGATTCTCACTCTACACACACAAAACCCTAATATGGGCCGCCGGAGATAATGGTCAAACATTAATCGTTTTGATCCACTTTATCAAAATGGATCAACTTTGAGTTCAACTGGTGTTGCATTTTTCCATAAATAAACTTTCGAGGAGAAATATATAAGATCCCATCAAATTAATAAACTTAAAACGAGTCAATCTAAGATTTAAAGTATTAGAAATTAATATAAATTGTTTATAAAATATAATTTGAATATATAAAATATATTTCTATAATTAATAGACTAGTATGTAAAGTATTGTTCTTTCATCATTTTTTTCTTATTATTATCACGGCGTCATGTTAGTATTATTTTGATATTAATAAATATTCAACATAGACAATAATAAAAGTATAAAAAAATTATGGTAATCCCATTAATGAATTTTAATTTGAATATATAAATTATATTTATAATTAATAATTAAAATAAATGAATAACAATATTATAAATTGGAACGAAATGGCTTTTTTTTTTAAATTTACTCTAAGTGTTAATTTGAAGAAAAAAAAAACCCTACTTGTTTAGGTGAAAATATTAGTTTGAGTTGAAAAGCTAGAATAAGATTAATTTTTTGTTTTGAAATTCTAGAATGAGATTAAGACATAAAACTGTATAGGATGTTTTGGGGGAGGGTGTGATCTCTATTACGACAAAAAGAGAAAGTGGGTCGAAGAAGAACATTGAAATGGACCACTTCATTAATCCATTTCACTTTGTTTTTGGATTTATATGAAATTGTAGGTTGTACTGGGAGATAAGTATGTCCTACAAATGAACTCTTTAATTAGGAAACTTAGACGAGGGTAGTGCAGTAGTGCTCATACTCTTTTGCAAAATCGAGTAGTGAGTTGACTGTTGCCTCTCCACACAGCTAACCATTTGATTTCCTCTCCTACTTGGATTGATGATTAAAGAGGGAAGAAAACCCAGGCTTTTTCCTCTCACTTTACAGTGTAGATTAATGCCTTTTTATTTAGAACCGGTGTTATGAATATTGAGTGAAACAAAAAGGGGGTTTAATGGCCGAAATGAGAATGGGAAAAAGCTCATCTAATGTAATGTTTGATGGATGGCAAGAGAAGCAAAGCATGGACCTAAAAGGAGGTGGGAGAATGCGTCAAAACACTACAGTGCTGTGTTGTGCAGATCCTTTAAAAGCTACTCCATCTCTTTATATTGGCCAACGTGTCAACACTTTCTTTTTTTTTATTTTTGGGGGCACAAAACGTGTCCACGCTCTTACCACCAAGACAAATAGGAAAAACACAAAGTAGACGTTGAAAAGCGCAACAAAATATGTAACCCAAAAATAACCCCGCAACTAATCGATGTTCGATTCAGATGGTAGAGAAGAATGTATTATATTGAGGGTGAGTTTGGATGGGTAATTAAGTGAGGTGTGATTTTAATTTATTTTTTATAGTATTTAATTTTATTATTATTATTATTTTTATATTAATTACGAATAAATGTATTATCCATTTAAATTCATCTTTAATGATAATGAAGTAGTGGTTAGATTTTGATATGGAAGACAATTTTGAAGGTTGGGAGGTTGTTGTTTTTTTATATTTCTTAAAATATCTTTAATCTTCATATTAATGTTTTAAGAATTCGTAATTAATTCTCTTATACTACATAAAATTTAAGACTAATTTCAATAAATGCGTTTGTATCTCTAGTAGAGCAAAAAGTTAATAGTGGAATTGCAGAGAAAAATAAAATTGTTGCTTGCACCTAAAAAGTAAAAAAGGGTTCAAGTAGAGAGAGAAAGAGGATCTGACACACACATACACACACTAACAGGACAAGTGCAGTGTTAGCTATGGATCACCATTCCCGCACTTCAACTGCCGCTGAACATAAAAGATAAAGGTCAGGATGGGGTCCTCTCTCTCTTTTAGATCATCCATCCATCTTTACCTTAACTACCTTTGTTTAACAGATTCTGTAATAATTATAAAGGTTTCATTGTCTGGTGATGTACAAAATCCCCAACCACTGTTCAAAACCTGACCTAATGTGGGTTCTTGAGGTTGCAGGCAGATTTCAGGCAAACAACCCAACGTTCATCACATATTCACATACTAGCTAATATTATTTACATGTCTTTTAGTATCAAAGTTTATGGGTTTGTTTGGAGTTGCAGATAGATTAGAGAGAGAAGAGAGAATTAGAGAATGGTCTTTAAAAATAAAAATATGGTGTTAAGGAGGCAATAATTAGGAGCTGGACCAGTATTGCAGGTTCTGAGAGGAACTAACGTGGCCTTGTCGGTTGTTCTGTAAGAGTACTAGGTCTCTCAATGGCACCCGTCGTTAATACTAATCACTAGTTGTTTTTAGTACAAAACAACCCACCTGTTCCTTCGTTTATATGGATTTTATTTGGATCTGATGGGTAAGTAGGAAACAAAAGCTCCCTCACATATCTCTATCCTTTTTCTTTTAACCTCTTTGTCCTGGATTTAAACTCCTTTTACTTATCAGTTTTTTAAGATTCAAAGTTAAGTTTTTTGCCTTCCTTAATCTATGCTAAAAAACAAGTTTCCTTCCATTTCCATCTGCTGCCTCATGCAACTGCTGACTTTCTTACATCAAACAACACACCAGTTCTTATCAGCTTAATTCATCAAAGGTAAGTTCTTTTGCAACTTTTAGCATATTTTACCAGTAAGGCCCCTTATTATTTATTCCCATTTCCTGTTTGAGTTTTCATGCCAAATTTATGGTTTTTTTATATAATTAATCCCTTTTAGTCCTTCAAAAAGGCTTCATTTGTCTGCTCAAACACAATTTCAGGAAACAGGTTTTGGGTATTATTGCTTATTCCTTTAATTAAGTGAATAAATGATGGTGAATTAGGGTTTAAAAGATATTAGTAAATGTTTTACTACTATATATTAGTTTAATAAAAGGTCAGGGTGTCTGGGATCAAGAGTTTTTTATACATTAGAAATCATAGTTTTAATGGAAGTGAAAGGCCAAGATAAGGAAATGGGGATGCCGAGCTCTTTTAGTTGTAATAATAAGCTGAATCAAGCTGATTCTTCCTTAAAACTCTCATCTTCTTCTGCACCTATAAACCAATCAAGAACCCTAGATCAATACAATGAACCAAACCCATCACAACATCAAATAGACAATCCCAGAAGCAATCCAGATCATGACCGAAATCCAGTTTCATCTCCGATTCCAACAGTTGCTGCTCCAACATCAACAACTATAAGCTCGACTCCTTTGATAAGATATAGAGAATGTTTGAAGAACCACGTTGCCAGCATGGGTGGTCATGTCGTCGATGGCTGCGGAGAATTCATGCCCAGCGGCGAAGACGGCACCCAAGAAGCCTTGAAATGTGCAGCCTGTGAATGCCATAGGAATTTCCACAGAAAAGAAATCGACGGCGAAACACAATATCCCGCCACAAGGTGTTGTTTTACCTACAAAAACAACGGGAGAAGAGGACCCGTTCATCCTCAACAACCAACACCTCTTCGTCAACAAAGATTCTCCCTTGAATTGTCTAACAGTCCGTGTTTGCCAATTGCACCGGCTGCGATGACGAACTTCCGTGGCGGCCCGGCGGAGTCATCAAGTGAAGAACTGAACATGTTTCATTCTAATGAAGCAGGAGGTCGACAACCATCATATCCACAGTCATCAAAGAAGAGGTTTCGAACAAAGTTCAGCCGAGATCAAAAGGATAAGATGATGGAATTTGCTGAGAAATTGGGTTGGAGAATCCAGAAACAAGATGAACCAGAAGTGCAGCAATTTTGTGCTCAAGTGGGAGTTAAGAGACAGGTTTTTAAAGTTTGGATGCACAACAGTAAACAAGCTATGAAGAAAAAGCAAATGTAAGGAAGATTTTTGTACCAAACCCTTTAAAAATATTAGTAGCAAGAGAGAATAAATTTAGGTCAGAGATGTGCATAAAGAAATAGATTAGAACTCTTACTATAATCCCTGATTTTTTTCAGAAAGTAATGTTTGTTTAATTAACATCATTTAAATCTGGCATTCTTCTTCTTAATGTTTGTTTATTGTATTTCAGATTCGGATATATTACAGTTCTTACAAACTTCCGAAACACATAAAGATTGTACTTCTTTTTCACTAAAACATCTAGGATTTTTGTGTGCAATATATTTTCTTCTTTAAGGTGAGTAAATAAATTAGAATTTAAATAAAATCAATAATTTAACTTAATAGTTATCACATTCCGCTAAGAACATATATAAGAGTGTGACCCATAACCCGGCCATTATTAATTTTTCCCCACTCCGTGGCTTCAGCTCTTTCACTAGTTTGTAAATAAATGTTGTTGTTTACTTTTATGCATGCAGATATTTTCAACCTTTTTTCCACCACTTCCATTTGACTTTCACTCCTTAATCATGGTATCTATGGTTGCTTCAAACCCTACCATAAAAGCCGGGGCAACCGGAATTTGATGGGTTTTTTACGATATCAACATGATTATATAGGCATCATACATAAATCCCATTTTCCATGGTTAAGAATATTTCGATGGAACCAAGTTTTTGTTGTTTTGGAGCTACAAATTGGGCCATGTTTTTACATGGCAATCCTGATTTTACTCTCTATGTTTCAAGTGTTAATGTAATTGGCCCCATCTTTGAAGGAGACTTATCATAATTGAGAGATTCTTTCGTGGTAAAGAGTGATGGAAATATGGAAAATGATAGACAATCACTTGGATATATATATATATACTCACATTTATCTAGTAGATTTAGTCAGATTAATGTCAGCCGTGATATATATCAAAGATGTATAGTAAATGAATTGGAAGAATGGACATTTTAGATAGTTCAAGAAAGGGTAGCAGTTTTTAATCCTTAAATTTGATAATTTTTTTTTCAATTTAGTCTTTCAAATCTTTTATTGGTTTATATGGAATTTGACAATTTCTCTTGACTTTTAATTCATATTAATCTTCAAATTCTGTTAAGTATGACTTCTATTTTAGTCAATTTGATAAATAATTTTCTAGTTAAACTCTGTTTATTTGTTTCAATCAAACACTAATTAGTTTAGATTATTTTATTATTATTTGACATATGAATTTAGCCTATAAATAGGCTCTTTTACAACCTTAGAAAATACACCCATTAGAGATTAGAACTCATAACACATTTAGAGAATTTTGTGTTTACGTTTTGAGGGTTCTTTGTTTTCGGGTTTTTGGGGTTTAGTTTTATCTCCATCTTTTGTATTCTTCGTTCTTTTGCCATTATAGTAAAATTATCTTTGCCCGTGGTTTTTTATCCTCTTTAGAGGGGTTTTTTCACGTTAAATTTGTGTGTTCAATTTCTCAATTTATTTTGTTTTTTGTTACTTGTTGCTTAATCGGGTCGATCCCTAACAAGTGGTATCAGAGCTAGTTCAATTTTCATAGATCAACCCCTTCATATATGGCAACAACAAGGTTTGAAATTGAGAAGTTCTATGGTGAGACAAATTTCAATCTGTGGCAAGTTCGGATGATGGCAATTCTCGTTCAATCCGGTTTGAAAAAAGTTGTTACCGGGAAAAAGCCTGAGAATCTAAATAAAACAGAATGGGAAGAGCTTGATGAAAAGGCCTTGTCTGCAATCCAGTTGTGCCTCGCGAATATGGTATTGCAGGAGGTATTGATGGAGAAGACCTCATCCGCCTTGTGGAAAAGGCTAGAAACTCTTTATGCGACTAAGCCTCTAGCTAACCGTTTAGTGTTGAAACAACGTCTATTTACGTTTCGCATGAACGAATGTGAGCTTCTTAGAGATCACATCAGTCAATTCATTACTCTTTTAAATGATTTAAAGAACGTTGAGGTTCATATTGATGATGAAGATCAAGCTATGCTATTATTGTGCTCTTTACCCCCTTCATACAAGTCTTTTAGGGAGACACTGATTTATGGCAAAGACAAAATCTCGTTCGAAGATGTGAAGGTTCATTTGTTAAGTAGAGACAAACTCAACAATGAGCTTCATTTGGATAGCAAGGCAGATAGGCAAGCTTCCGTTTTAGTAGCATCAAATAAACGAGACAAAAGGTGTCGCTGTTGTAAAAAGTTAGGTCACGTCAAAGCAAATTGTTATAAACTGCGAAATAAAAGAGCTGCTGAGGGTAACGATGAAAATGTAGCTGGTGCTAATTTGGCTGATGAAAGCGGTGATGATTTCTTGCTAGTGTCAACGAGCGATAACTCCAAGCTCACGTCCGAGTAGATCCTAGATTCGGGATGTTCTTTCCACATGTGTCCCAATAGAGAATGGTTCTCCACATACTGTTCGGTTGAAGGTGAAGTTTTCTGCATAGGAAACGATTCATCTAGTAAGGTAATTGATATTGGTTCTGTTAAAATGAGGATACACGATGGGACAATTAGAGCACTCTTAGATGTTATGTACCTGATTTACGAAAGAATCTCATATCCTTGAGTATTTTAGACTTGAAAGGATGCAGAATCAACATCGAGTCAAGCGGCATTAAAGTATCTCGTGGAGCTCTCATTTTGTTAAAAGGTAAAAGAACTGACAGTCTTTATATTTTGGAATGTTCTACAGTGACCGGTGAAATTAGACGTCCCTCGTCTGTTACGGAGTCGAAGTCAACTCGTTTGGAGCGGAGGCAACTTAGTCATAGAAGGAAAAAATGTATGACCGTTTCGTTGAAGAGAGGTTCTCTTTTGGATGCAGGTTTTGAAAAGCTAGGGCACTGTGTTCGTGAAAATCAGACCCGGGTTTGTTTTGATTTGGCAGTGTACAAGTCGAAGGCTAGAAGTCTTCCATTTTCTAAGCACAAATTCGACTCAGTTAATTCCCTGCATAGTTCAAGATAGGCTCGTGGCGAGCTTTGACAAAGATGACGTTGTAGAAATATGAGTCAAGGTGGAGATTTGTTAAGTATGACTTCTATTTCAGTCAAATTTGAGAAAAAATTTTCTAGTTAAACTCTGTTTATTTGTTTCAATCAAACACTGATTAGTTTAGATTATTTTATTATTATTTGACATATGAATATAGCCTATAAATAGGCTCTTTTACAACCTTAGAAAATACACCCATTAGAGATTAGAACTCACAACACATTTAGAGAATTTTGTGTTTACGTTTTGAGGGTTCTTTGTTTTTGGGTTTTTTTAGTTTAGTTTTATCTCCATCTTTTGTACTCTTCGTTCTTTTGCCATTATAGTAAAATTATCTTTGCCCGTTGTTTTTTATCCTCTTTGGAGGGGTTTTTCCACGTTAAATTTGTGTGTTCAATTTATCAATTTATTCCATTTTTTTGTTACTTGTTGCTGAACCGGGTCGATCCCTAACAAATTCAAGGACTAAGTATTACCTTAACCTTCGAGAAACACACTATTTATACAAATCTTCAAATTCAAGGACTAAATATTACCTTAACCTTCGAGAAACACACTATTTATACAAATCCCAACTATTGAAGGAGTCATAAGAATATCAATATCTTAGTCAATGATTTATTTGTATGAAGTTGTTTCAATCGTACCGCATATGGTGTTTGGCATTGCACCGGAGACTCCCCACCGGTTATTCAAATGAAACATTAAGTCATGGCAACTAGGGATTGGGTTAAATATTAAGTGATAGTTAAGGAACACTGTTCAGCAGTGTAAATTATGGAGGGAGATGTAGGTGATGAAGGAAGAAAAAAAAAACAGAAAAAACAAAAGGAAAGCATTAATTAAGTCCATCTGAAGGGAGAACAGCTGCCAAGAGTCGCACACAATCAATGGGGGAAGGTTACTTAAATCTAGTATCAATAACTTCAAATTTCTAACATTTGCAATTTATTTCTTATCTTTAACCTAAGTTAATAACTTCAGCTAAGATTTCTATGTTCTAAACTACAAAACATATTTCGTATTTTATTAAGAGTAGGTTCAAATGCTGCCACATCCTTTTTCTTTATTTCTTAAATTTTTAATGGGCAATGTCATTTTTAAAATCTAAAAATTCTTACTGTCTCTCAAATATTTTTCTCTAATTAATATGTACATGACAAATTGATGGGTTTGTGTTGGATTTGGGAAGAAATGGAATCAAGTTCATGTTAATTTTGGGCTTTTAGGTCAACCCAATTAAGTTTCGTTTTATGGTACATCTTTTTTTTTGGTAAACTCTTAAAATAGTCATTTTTATTTACGTTTTAGTTATTTACGTTATCGTGTTGTAACATTTTAGTCACTAAATGTTAATCTCCATTTACGGTAAGTTGATGTGGTATGTTAAATCATCATTTCAAACGAAAATTTTTAGTTAAATTATACAATTGGTCCCTATATTTTTTTATTTTGAGCAATTTAATTTTTTATTTTACGTTAAAAGAGGTGGAGAAGGGAGGAAAATAGAGGGAGAAGCAAAAAAGAATAGAAAATAAAGAAAAAAATTAAATTACTCAAAATGAAAAAAATATGGGGACCAATTGTAGAATTTAACCTAAAATTTTTGTTTGAAATGATGATTTAACATGTCACGTCAGCTTACCATTATATCGTTAATGGTAATTAATGGCTTAATGACTAAAATGTTACAACACGTTAAAGTAAGTGACTAAAATGTAACATTCCAAATATAAGTGACTAAAATATAACCTGAAGAAAACAAAAGTGACTATTTTTATAATTTACTTTTATTTTTCCTGATAAAATTTTGTGGTACATCTTAGTTAAATCCATTTATGCTTGAATTTACTTAGATGCTTGATATATAATGTACTAATATGGTTGAAACACAAAACAGAATGAACTCTCGAAAAGGATTAGTAAGTTAAAACAATATTATGATTATATGATGAAATGGAATCAAATAATTTATAGTTTTATTTTCTGAATTTTGTTTACAATGTGTTACCATTCTAAGTCACTTTAAGGGGTGGTGACATGTAAAATTTGTTTCATCTATGTGATAAAATGAACAGGCAATTAACATTATAAAAAGGAAAAAGAAAAATGAACATTCGATGTTTATTTTAGTACTGCCGAGTAATGAAATAACGTAAACTAGAAGTGTTTAAGTTGACTTGGGTTTTTATTTATTTGCCTTTTTAGCAGGCTTTGATTTGGAATATATCGATCTTGCTTTCATTTTTACTATTTTTTAAATTAATGATTGAGTTGAGAGTATAAGTTAATTTACAGTAACTAATTACTTGGGTTAATTAAATATATAAAAGGGTGAAAAAATTATTAGTTTTCAGTGAACTTGGAGCTTGTTGCAATAATAAATAGAACGAAAATAAAAATAAGATAAGAAAAGAAGAAACGATAAAATTAATCTTTATTTATTAAGTTCGGACATAATAATTTTACGTCTATGAAGCCTAGCTTAAAATATATAAAATCCATAACCGCAACAATCCATCTCTATCAGATAAAACTCATAACCCCTTTACTAACTAGTCACTCAAGAGAGTTTATCAATTAACCACAAAAAAACGAAGCACACAATACAAAAAAACAAACAAACAAACAAAAGTTGGTTACAAAGTATTGTAGATTTCCAACTCTCAAAATCGAGTAACACGAAGGGAAAGTAACGCCTATTTATAGGCTGCAATAGTAACAAAATAATCTTCTTAAATTAGCAGATAAACCCTTGAAAAAATCCATTAGAGAAAATCGGATAATTATCTCTAAATTAATTCCTTAGTTACCAAAGAGATAATGATAAGAACTCAATACTTATCCAATAATATCAAGCACATCAAGAAGCAGTTGGGAGTCATGTGTCATAGTTGAACTATGCTACTTGTTTTGTCAAACATGCCACACTCAAGTGAATCAAATCCAACTGGCCGAAAATTTTTTCAAGGCTCATTTTATTAGTCCAAGAAAAAAAATACTCATTCTAACATAACATGAAAGGAGTAGGTCAAACTTGAAATAAGGTGGGTTTGTTTATAAAAAAAGAAGAAGAATTGGGTTTTATATATATTCAGAGTTTAATCTTACCTCAACCCAATTTGTTTTTTAATTATCTATACTAAGAAGAATTGGGTTTTATATATATTCAGAGTTTAATCTTACCTCAACCCAATTTGTTTTTTAATTATCTATACTATGTATCGGGTCTTTAATTAAGTTGGTGTCATAAGCCAATTGGGCATAAACTCATTTGAATAACGATTAAAATATTGTTACTTTATGAAGTAAGGGTTTTGTTTGTTTACATATAAAAAGTTTTACGAAACATGTTTTTTGCATTTTTCTGTATTCGTTTCATAGAAAACAACTTGTTCAACGGAAAATGACTTACATATCAACGTAAAATAAGCCATTTTTCCTATAAAATGACTTACTCTTTTGAAAAACGTAAGTCATTTTTCGAAAAAGAACTCCTCTATAGGTATTTTTTATATAAAAATTAACTTAAACCAAACTTAATATTATTATATTTAAAATATTAATATAAAATATTATATTTTTTAATATTATTAAACATACATATTTAATTACTTACATTTAGTCATATAATAAATTATTAATATAATTAATATATTGTATTATATTAATAAATTGTTTAATATTTCAATTTTATTTTAATAATAAGTATATTAATAATAAATATTTTGTAGTATAAAGGTTAAAATATGTCATAAGTCTATGTACTCTTCATAAATTTGCAATTTAATCTTTGTACTTTTATTTTCAAGAATTAAATCCCTCTACTTTTTAAATTTGAAAATCAAGTCCAATTGTTGACATTGTTAAATATTTTTGTCAATATTTTTTATGTCACATTTTTAAAATAAAAAAATACTCATTTAGTGTAACTAAAAAATGACTTACCTAAATTTAACAAAATATTTTTAATATATGCAAAAATAATGTAAAATATAAATTTATAGATATAAAATAAACTCAATTAAGCAATGAAAAGATAAAAAAAAATCTCAAATGTATATTTGTTTGATTGAAAACAACTTTTATGAAAGATTTTTAAGAAATCTATCAAACAACAGAAAATATTTTACACAAATTCATCAAAACACAAAAAAAATATTAATATTTAAGAAAAGTAAGTCATTTTTCAGAAATAATTTTCCGGAAACCATTTGTAGTGAAACAAACATACCTTGAAATATATTATTTTAAAAGTAATTTTACCAATACGTAGTAATTTAAAATAAACAAAATGACATGCTATTATTTTCATTAAACAGAAATATAAGCATAATTGAAGAATTGAGTTACAAATACAAAGAGTCATAAGAGAATTCAAACTCAACTTATTGGATCGAATCAATCTTAAAGAAATATATATTACATAATCTATAAAAAAGAATCAATGTTTGTTTCATTTAATTTGATTTCTTATTAAGCAGGAAAACGTGTGGGAAAACAAGTTCCCGCCTTAAAACCATGCGTTTATTTTAAATGCAAATTTACGTTTTCATTTCATTTGAATTTGGATTCCTCTTTCAACTTTTGTCCTCCTTTTTCCCTAGAAATTCATCATAACGATACACCAGATTCCTTCTATGTGATGGAAAACGAGAATCGGATCGCTTTACGAATCGGCGAAAAATCCCCGATATTCTATAACGATCAGGTCGGTATTCCACACTTTATTTGTAGAATTTCAAAACCGAACCTTTTGAATTTTCATTTATAACAATTTTATGTTTGATACTGAAATGTATACAAATAATTCTCAAGTGTTACCATCTTTTTCGTAGTAAATTTGTTCTTGAATTCTTCAGGTTATTATCTTATTTGCTAGATCTGCAGGATTCTTCGATTGGATTGATTTTCCAGAAATTAAGCAGGTTCGTTTCTCTTCAACGGTTTCGTAGCCTGCTTTGTTTATAATTTAGTATAAACTGATTCGTCGGCACTGCTTTTGTGTTTGTAAAAACAAGGTAAATTACTATATAAATATTTAATATTTTAATTTAACTAGACAAGGTCAAAGGAAAATACAAAGTGATAATACAGAAAATAGTAATAGCAGCATGTACAATTACAGTAGGGATTTTCTTTTTTTCTGGGGGAATATCATCCAATGCTAGATTTCTGCGACTGTGCGACTGAGGTCTCTGGTTTTGTGAGTATCATGTTCTTTTTCATTTTAGTACTTGACTCTTTGGGAACCTGAAAGACAAGGAGAATATAGGTTAGAATATGGGAAAAAGGAATTTTATTGATTTTTCATAGCTCACTGAAAACCTTGAAAACGAATCCAAAACGATCCAGAAAAGGGAAAAAGAAACATTATCAGTTTAGGCAATAATGCAGTCAATGTTTCCAAATAAGTTGGAAAGCAATCGGTTTGGTCCTGCGTAAAGACAAAATGCATAAAATTTTAATAAAAGAATGTTCCAAGTGACTGAGAAAGCGAGAATAAAGATGGTGAACTATTGAGTGGCCCTTTATAAAAATCAAACAAAAGAAGGTGGTCCTTTTTTTATTATACATGGGAATCTTCTGAACTGGTATAAAGTAAAGGACCAATCTCATATTGAGTTCCTTTTGGCTTGTAGACAGGACAAGTTGTTCCAAGGAGTTTTGTCCTAAAAAGAACATCAAACATAAATGATAATTTGAGAAGCAGCTAGTTGAACTGGATGGTTGGAATGCCAAGGAAAAGGAAAATATGATTTTATACCCACTAGGGACTTAAAAGAGTTCTTATTCCCATTTTCAAGATTATTTTGTATCCACTAGGGACTCCAGTTATCAATGTTTAAGGACTTCGGGAATGGCGGTATATGTCTAAGTAAGAGTTTCTGTGGGTGTGTGGTGCTAGAAGGATAAGGATATACTTCATGGATGCCTCATTGGTAGTTCTTAGAAGTCACTGTTTTATCGAATGAACTCCGTAGAATTCGGTTATTTCTTACAATAAAGAAAGAAAACTGCATTTAGGATGTGACACTGATGCATATGACAGGGTTCTTCACTTAATTAACTGAAGAGATTTAAGTGTTTGTGGATAACTTGCAAATAGGAAGTAGAGCACATTACCGTTGTTTATACTCACCACTTTAGCTGTTGCTTCCACTTGGATATGGATAAGGGTAGCGGCCAGACTCAATGTCTTTGAGATCCCTGACTAGGGCATCATAGTGCAGCTTGACTTCCTCAGCAGACTTTCCACCCACAGCCTTGGCAACATTGTGCCAGCGGTCAGGAGTGTCCTGGTCATATTTAGCCAGAGCCTTCTCGAACGTTTTGTTTTGTTTAGGTGTCCAGGAAGAGCTAGAGCAGCGTGAATTATTGAGAAAATTGGATGACATAAGTGAAAATAAGTACAACTGAAAACAGAGGGTCTTTTTAACAAGCTTCGGATCAGAATGACAGGCTAAAAATTTAGAGAACTATGTCAGTTCCTGAATTTGAAAGAGTGAATAAATTGAAACTTGTATAAAGGGAAAAGATGGGGTTATTTCTCTCAAAGAAAATTACTTTAACTTGAAGGAGTTGTATGGGAGAAATGAAAGGAGCTCCTTATAAGCAGGAGGAAAAGTGTGGTGGGGTTGAGCCAGTTGGGCGAATATATCCTCCAAAACGGCAGAGTATCAAGTGACCCGTCCCCATAGGAACCACAAGATGGAGTAGTACAACGAACAAAAATTAAAAAGAGAAGAATTGGTATCAAAAGACAATCTCTATAATTTTAAAACCAGACCGTATTCCTTGATTAGCAGTGGCAAGTGGGATTTGCCTTGCTAGTTATTGCTTGCTAGTCAGTGAAAAGAAATATCATATATGGATACCATTAGCTGGAGCAAACTCATCCTTTGTTGTATGTTATGAAGCATCAATTAGCAAAGCAGTAGTTGCATTAGTTAATCATAATTAATACATTTTCTTTTAGCATGAAAGTGGACATCAGAGGGGTATAAGCCATGATAGTTAAAACTTGTTAGGCTTTACCCTTATGTTGCTGTTGTAGCAAGTTTTTCTTTCTTGCTTTGGATTTTGGAATAAAATATTAATTATAGAAAGAAAAAAAAGAAGGGATAATCAGAATAATTGAAACATAAGGTCAATAAAACCGAAGTTGATCAGTTTAAGAATTTTTGGTAAGTGTAAGTGATTTACTTCGTCATGGTCGCTTTTTCCTTTTATTCTTGGGTTACAAGCATGTGAAGAAAAATTTCACTCTTAGTTAACCTTTGGTAATGGTTCTAGTCTTCTAACTGGGTTTTAGAGACATTAACAGCTCTTCAGTATTGATTTTGACATGTTTCTAACGAAGTGTTATAAAATAATACGGTTTCACTTTTTCCCAAATGAAAATTCAAAACCTTAAAGTAGCTGCCAAAGTTATGAATTTCATGTGAAAGATGATGATGTGCCTTGCTTACTAAACTGAAGAAGACGGGTGAAGTTTAAGTTAATGATATGGAGTTTTGAAGCAAAACTGAAGGCGCATATTGATTCGTAAGGTTTGCTTTCGTGTTTCAAGTTATACATACAAAGCCATAATTGTTTATTGTGTAAATTAACGGTCTTTCTGCTCAGCTCTCAGGTAAGTGCAATGGTTGGTTCCAACTGAACCATGATAGCTAGACGAAAGATATAAAAACTTTTTTGTTATTCTTTCTTAATTAATCGTTTCTGATTCACCGGCTTTTATCTCTGCAACTCCTTATAATTAGAGAATAAATAAAACCAAAGGGCCATGTAGTCCAGCTGAATAAAGGCTTCCAGGGAAGCAGAAGAAAAAAGCTTCAAAAGTCTAATTAATTGTATTTGTTGTAATGTATACCATGGATAAGAGTTGCTTCTCAACTTCCAAACAACCATGGTTATTTACTTTGATCAACTAGGCAATCTCCTCTTGAGCATGTATAAATCATAAATTGCAGTGTTTAAGTCAGATCAACCTTCTAATAGCTTTTGACAATGATCCTGTATCTTTCCGGCATGTACTTAGGTTCTCAGTGTTCTTAAGATCTATCTATTTTGTATTGTTACCAAAATAACCATTCATGTACGGAGACAACATGGCGATTATTTGATGTTCTTGGAGGGTAAAAAATGCAAACCAGCATAACTTTACTACCTTAAAGCTAGGGCTATGCTAATAGTAGGGATTAGAAGTGAACAAAATTTGATTTGATTCGAAAAAATCGAAAAAAATTTAAATTTTGAGTTAATCAAATCGAGTTATTCGAGCTAACTCGAATTAGAGTTTGAATCAAATTGAATTTTACAATTAGAATAACTAGAATAATTCGAATAACAGATTAGTATAAATACTCTTTTGATCCTTGTCAAGTTTGAAAATTAGCAAATTAGTCTTTCTTAATAAAAATTACAAAATTATTTAAAAATAATTTTTAAAATTCAAAATTGTTATAAAAATTTCAAAATTTATATTTTTTTAAAAAATTATAAAAAATATATAAAGAAAGTTAAAAAAATTAAAAAATTTCTAGAATAATAATTTTTGGGATCTAAATAAGTTAATTAATGATTCAATTTTATTATACTAAAATATTTTTTTTATTTTACTTTGAAAAAGTTTTCAAATATATATTATTTCAAATTTATGTGCTTAATATGTAATTAGTATTTTTAATTTAACTTGAACAATTTCACTTGATTTGAGAAAATTTCAAATCGAGTTAGAATGATAAAATTTAACTATCAACTCAAAAAAAATTTTACTCGATTCAATCCAACCTTCACTATGATAGGATCAACGGATAAAGATTTCAATTCCATTATTTTCACTGAACCTGAGCAGATTGTGGCTCGGCATACCTCATGTAATACATTAAATAATCAAGGTCAATAGTACTGGGAATTTGTGTAGTTTGTCAATGGCACCCTACTGGACCGCTACCAAATCTTGAAAGATCTTGATGGTGAATCTTATCATGTGCGGCTTTTAATCTCTTTACTCCGTGGCACACAGATTGTGACCATTGATTCTTCCACTTGCTATTATTCCCAACAAGACATGGACTGAATTCTCACTAAAATCTATACATATATAAATATAAATTACCGTTTGAAAAGTGAGGCATATGGATTCTCAACCGAAGATAATATCTCGGCATATACCTAGACCCTTGCTAGCCGACTGTGCAAGTGGTAGGATGAACAGACCTGTTGCAAGTGGAACTGTGATCATGTGTATGTATCGCAGTTAAAATCTAGAAACTGCTTTCTGACAATCGGACTAAAGGAGGAAGGTACGGAAATTTTATCCAGTTTTTGTATCCTTTTATAGCTAACTAGCTATAAGCATATATGTGCTGATTGTCTTTACTACGCTCATGCTTAGAAATTATAGACTCTCTTTTTTGTTACTCAGTTGCATCTTCTCACTCACTTGACCAATATTTCCTTTTTGTACAATGGTTAAGTGGCAACAAGGTTCTGGAAGCTATGGCAGTCAGAACCTACATTATTCCAACATTTCATTTTTTCTTGAAATATCGGTCTTGACACGTATTTAGACATGGTACGGCGACCTCTAAGTTTGGGGAAGAAAAACATATATGTGTTGAACACATACTATTTGACACTTCCACCCAAATCCAAATAACATAAGTTAGAACTAAGAATTAGGGTTTTTTTCTTCATGTTACACAGTATGAGTAGTTGTTACTATTGGCTAGTTGGCGTCAAAGAATAATAGAAGGGTAGTTTTGGGGGCTAACCGTTGGGTGATAGTGGCTTGGGGTTAAATGTAGAGCGAATATTTACTATCATTTTACCTTATCTGTCTAAGATTTTGGAATCATATCTCCGCTTTCCTTCCAAAGTAACACGGATGGATTCCCATTTTTTACCTTGATAGATTTGTTCTCATTTGGTGGTTGTTGCTTTGTATTTACCTAAAGAAGTGACTGAAATTTTCAAAAGAAGATGCCTAGATAGCCTTCCTGTTCCTTTGTGGTTAGATTCCATATCAAAGAACAGAAGATGTCTGCAATACACCCATATAGAAATTCAAGATGTAAGTTCATTAGTGGGTGAATATTAGGACTCTAATCCAACTTGTTAATAATGAGTCAATCAAGCAGTAACGCTTAACCTTTTGGTTCGAAGCTAATGAAAGTAAATCCACTAATTTTGTCTAGTCTACATCTGCTAGCATAAGCATGGAACATTTTTATTAGGGAATTTTTGAACAAAAGAACAGATGGCTCAGGAAAAATGTTAATAACAAGTGAACCTGATTGAGGGAGCAAAAGAGATCTTTCAATGTTCTTTCTTTGCTTCAGACTTTGGGGTTCATTCGCATGCATGCTAGTCTATGATAGAAAGTTAATAGCCAATTTTAATATCTTTTAGAGATGGCAATAGAGCAGGACAAGGGCAAACGTTGTCAAATTCACCGTCTCTTCAAATGTAATATTTTCACCCTATATAGAGGTAAAAAGATAACTTTATATGATGGGTGGGACAGGGCGACAAGTAATTAACATAATTGTTCTTTTTCAAAAAAAATTCACCCACCCCATCCTGCTTCGCATTACATCTACTGTTCAAAAACAAAAATTTGCCCCATTTGGTATGAATCTGTTCAAAATCCATTGAATAGATCAAGTTTTACCATCCTATCTAACCGCATATCATAATGGATCGTTTGGATAATATAATGAAACAATTATTGAAGGGAGGTTAAGAAACAGTAGTACTCTTGTATCGTTATCAAGACCATGATGAACCCAACTGGATGCAGTGTTTTTCCGCCTCTTATTTGCATGTTTGTATACTTTCTTCTCTTACGGCCTCTGCTCTCTGGGTTATATGTTAGGTTCTGAGCCTGCGGGTAGGTCTAGTTCATGGATATCGCCTTGTCACCACTAGCCATAAACTTCGATAGGGTGTGGGACACAATACTTTATGTTTTTTATATTACTTTTTCTATAACCTCAAAGCTGGAGGTTTATGAAAGAACCAAAATCATTGAGGGGGATTATCATCAAGTTTGAGACAAACTTATATAGAGTATGATTAGTACACAGTTAGTAAGATCTATGGACCAACAAGCAGAGTTGTTTACAAAAGCTTTACCTGGTTCTAAAATAAGAAGTATTTGTAAACAACTGGGTACACAAAGTATATTTTTCAGTTCACCAATACAAAGAAGATTACCATATTGGTGATGGGTTTAATAAACCTCATCACGTAAGTGGAGACAAAAAAGGTGGCGTTATCCCATATTCAGCTTAGGTTTTATACATATAACCAAATAATTTCAAGTTGGATGCTTAATAACTCTTTCATCATAATTAGGGTCAAATGTGCATTACCACATATAACATTTCCTTCATAGAGGGGCTGTTTTCCTCCTAAACTTACTTTCAGATAAATTTAATTTAGTTAGTGTGGTTAGACTTGGATTTTATTCTCTTTATTAACATTAGGGTTAACAAGTATTATGCCTGGTAATATTCTTTCTCCTTGCCTGGGAAGGGTTCACTTATCGGAATGTGGCTACAACATCCTCATACTGTAACTAAATATAGTTAGTTGGTAAATAATTTTTTCCGGCTCCAACACTAATTTTGATGGTTTAGTTTCTTAGATTTGATTATGTGTATGATGCATCTGCTATAAATTTTTTGGTTCTATAACTCTTGAGAATTTACAGCTGTTGGCAACTTCTGAAGTTCTTCGTCTAATTCTTTTTATCTATGATCAGATTCTGGTAAGTTGTCATATTGGTCGAGAGATCACAAATAGAACACGTTTATATACAGGGATTGCCGAGGTAAACATCATTGCCTTCCACATTTTTTTCATATAAATGCCCGGTTTGCTTCCTGGAAATGCAGGGAATTGTTCTTACTAGAAAACTATCTCAAACCTCAGAATATTTCATGACTTCGACTTATTTTGTTTTGTGGCTGATGAATAGCTAATAGGTAATTGAAGTTTTCCGTATTAGAGATGATAAGCTCATATCCTATGCTTTCTTCGCGTTGAAGTTCTTTAAAATTGATGGGCCCTTTTAGTTGTTAGGCAAGTTTTGCATAATTGGTAGGTTCGATGAGTAGTTGGCAAGGGACAATAGCCAGTGGCTGGGTTGGAACTCAGATTAGTCTGATCAGCATAAGTTATTAAGGACCGAGGAGCCTTCATGACGAAATCTTGTGGAGATATAACCATATGAAGTTGGTGAAGACCCTCCCAACAGGCCTCTTGACGTACGTTACAACTCTTCTCTTCGCTGCATCATTGTAATTATTTCCACCTATGGTTTTAAGCCTTCATATTGAACGCTTTGATTTATGGCCTTTTGTTATGTGTTATATCCCTCTGAATCATATTTCTGCAACTGCAACCTTTTTCATCTTGGAACAAGGACTCTTAAAGGCTTACATTCTGTATACCGTGGAGTACTGCCATTGAAGACGTAGTATGGGCCAAAAACAGAGATGTACCGGAATTTCATATGCCTGTATCTTAAGTTCCATGAAAATAATTGTGTTCGATTTATGTTGCTAGGCACTTTTGGTTAATATAAACAGTTTATAACCCGGAGAACACAAGTGAATATAACAATGAATTATCGAGGAAAATTACACTTGGCATAATGTCTTGCAGTAGAACTTCTAAATACATTTATACTGCAAATCGTGGCTTTGTCAAATCACTTGATTGGTAGGGATAATCATGTCCGCCAGATCGAAGTTTATGGACCTCAGCCGTGATTTACCACAGATTCTTACTTTTTTCAGTGCATCAGTTCTTTGATCACCAATATTCTAGATTTAAACCCTTTTTTTTTTAAATGATGGATTGCAGGAATCCTATTCCACCCCACCATTCCAATTTACCTCTAGGGAATTCATTACATGCCCCACTCTGAGATAGTAAAATGTGATCTAATAGCTTGCTTTTGGGTCAAAACTGACGTCGAATATGATTTCTGGAATCTTGTACTAAACTGAAGAAAACTAATGCTGTTACAAGCCATTATTTTGAAGCATCCAAGTCCAACACATTCGGCCATGAATATATAGAGATATGATCATCCAAAGACATTCTAAACACAGAAGAAATTGAGAGAACATTTTTGTACTTGTGCTAAACATATACCCAAGTTAAGAGTAGCTTGGACGAGAACTATGGGTGTTACTCAAGACAACAAATATTTTTTCAGAACTAAGAAGAGGTAGTTTTCTTAGGAAAGTAAATATAAAACATGCTGATGGCTTTATATCTATCATTAGTGATAGAAGAAGAAAATGAGTAGGTATTGTCGTATAAATTAGATTAAAACTAGCTTAGACTCCCCTTTTAGGTTCTTTCCTGATTTTCTTTTTCCACAATGTCTTTAGACAATGTGACATTCCATTATTCAAGAAAAAGGCTATAGATATTTGGATACCTTGTATCTGCTCGATATGCTTGTGTTTGATACATTCGGACATGGTATGAAGATATAAACCTTCAAATTCATGAAAAAACTTACAAATTTTGAACATACTGATGTCAGACGACACTATGTTCAAATTCAAGTAACATAGCCTTGTATATCTATTGTTGAAGTTTACCAAGGTTATATGCATGCATGCATGCTAAATAAGATTAACTATAAGACTAGATATAGGCATTTGCGGTTAATTTAGTTTTGATTCAAAGATACGACTCAAACAGAATGCAAATCAGATTGCATGATCCGAAATGTCACGCACCGTACAGCTAAGCATTAGCCAGCAATGGCTGTTCAAGAAAAGCTTCCATTAGAACATAAATGACGATAGTAATAAAATAAGGAAGCATTCCAAAGGAGAGATGCACGTATCTTCTTGCCAACATGCTATATCATTCACAGGCAGATTTGGAAGAAAGCGGCTCTGGTAGATCGCAAAGGCTTGAAAGCACGGGAGAGTTAATCCATGGCAACACCGATTCACTGATCATTCGCAAGCTGGTTTGGTGTCAAAGCTGCTTAGGCAGATTGCAAAGGCTTGGAAAGCAGATAGAGGATATCGATAATCCATGGTGAAGATGTCTTTGCCGATTTTTCCAAACTGTAAGATTACCTTCTCTTGCTCTTCAGGTGATACATTATGTGATGGCTCAACAGCAGCAACAAGCTGGAAATTCTTAACAGAGGCCACTGTCACACGCCCCTTGAAGTTAAGGCACCAGCACTGTAACTGTTCATGCCATCTAGGAGCCTTGTTCTTTAGGGTTAGTGGCTCTCCTGAGCCCAAGGGGTGTAATGGAGTGGCTGGGAGGGTAGGGGAGCTGGGGTTTGTCACCGGTTCCTTTCCTTTTGAACTGATTAAGGGAGAAAGTTGTTCATCAAAGGATTGGCGGAACGCTAATGGTGTTGGTGCAGTGCCTCCTTCCTGAATCGAAGACATGGGAATCGAGTGCAAAACACAATGCATTCTCCTTGGTCCTCGTGTTCGCAGAACATTGAGCTCATAGGTAATGGTACCAATATTGTAGTTGGACGAAGATAGTTTTGGAAACACCTGCTTCGAGTGGAATCTTCGACTCGATCGGGTACTTGATGGGATTATTGAGTCACACGGAGGTTGACTGTCATGTATTGTGAACTTAGTACCAAAAAAATTAGACCTGAAAAGAAATTTTAACATGTCATCGCAGATATTATAAAGAGAGAACGATCAGAAAAACATAAGAAATCTAATAGCGAGACTTGCCTTAGTTTACCGACATATGTATAGCTGGCCCTAGAAAAATCATCAGCAACCAAAGATATAACAAAATCCGTGCAGGTAGCCCTTCTGACCTTCCTTGCTGCTAACAGCAATTTATCACTCTCCCCCTCAGCTGTAAATGAAAGAAGCAACACAAGTTTATACTTCTCAAAATGTATCGAAGCTTCATAAAATTGGCAGCCCAAACAAATCTTTATTAATTGGCTAAAAGAATGAGAACAAAATACGATAACCACAAAGCTATGTAACCCTGATTACTCAAAGCCAAATTCAATGAGTATAAGTCAGCCGTGGGAAAAGGAAAACTAAATGTAATGTTATACCGTGTTTCAAAGCCTTCACATCTGTTTTAGCATCTTAAATTTATTTTAAAAACCCAAGATATCAAACTTATTTTTTGACTCCCCTAGCACAAAACCTTCAATGAATCCAATTTGATGAATAGAAGCATAAAGGCACAACTGACAAGAGGACTTACAAGGCACCAGACCATAGAACAAAAGATATGTCGAAGTGGCTCTGTCTCTTCTAATATAGCATTGAATCGGGGACTCATGGGGACCAGGCTGTTCACAAACATAAACAGAATATATAAACAACCTTTTAAATGGAAGAGTGAGATAAAAAACAGTCACTTCCATTATTTATGTACACAGACATCGGAGCTATTGTTGAATGTATATAGCAGACACAAAGGTTGGGGAACTTTAGACCTAGCTTATAAGCATGCGTTTGGAAGTTCATAATACAAAGATGAAACCTTCCATTATAAGCCAGTGTCTATTTCATGATTGAAAAAGCAACATAGAAATATAGGCAGTTATGTTCTTGACAAAGATGCAACAACAAATATATCAGTGCAAAGATTTTGGCCTAAGTAAATTAGACTAACATCGAAATAACCAGTAGTTCCGTCCACAAAATCAAATGGCATATTTTCCAATAGAGAAAAAAGTACAACCTGCTTCAACGAAATGGGAAATGTGAGCCTTCCACATTGCTCTGGAGTCTGCACAATCTCCTTTGTAATCTCTCTCCAAGACCTACAAACTGCAGCACAAAATACTACAACGGCTCGAGCAGGCCAAGCTGTCTCGCTCTCTTCAACCCTCTGGATGATATCCAAGAGCAATTCAGGCGGTAGGTTCGCCCAAGGGCTTTGTTCTACGGATTCAGATTCAGTTGGTGCTCGATCAGGAGCAACATGGGATCGAGTCCTACTACGCCAAACCTTGCTTTCCCCTCCTCTCTTTGATATGCTCCCAATCCCCTCCTTCATTTCCTTTAACTCTCGCATAATACTCTTCAATGACATCTTTTATAAGCATGCCAAATCCAATCTCTCAATATTCAACTACAAATATAAACATCAAAAAATAATAAAAATAAACATTTCTCTACTATTCAAATATCAGGTTCCCAGTTCCACTAAAACAATTTTTTTTATCAAATCAAACTCCATAAATAAAAATATTGAAACCTGAGTCATAATTAACACCCAAGACCAAAAAAGAAAGAAATCCCAAAGATCAACAACCAATAAATGAAATAAAATAAAACGTACAAAAAAATGAATTTCCTTTTTTACCTGAACCACCAACCCAGAAAAGCTGAAAGCAGGATTGCGAGAAAAGGAGGAAACCAGCTCTAAGCCAAACCGGTTCAAATCAACCCAGAACTGAACCAGCTCAGATGCACTCCCCCCACACACTCTTAGGGACCCACAGTTCAATCAACACCACAAACCAAAAACAAAGATCAGATCAGAATGAAATAAATAATTAAGAAGGTTTTCAGTATTAGAAAAAGAAAGTGCCAACTTTTCTTTTTATTGGCTGGAATCTTAAGATGGCCACGTCATTCGTAACGCCGGTGCGACCGATACAATCAGCGTTAACGCCGACGTTCAATCCTCCCGGCCACCGCCGCAGCCATCAACACCGTTTTTCTCCGCAGATCAGAAGCCAAAACTAACTCCCTCCTGCTCTTTTTAAGACCAGAGCTCTCTTTCAGTTAAAGGGGATCCAAAGTTTTTTATATATAATATTTTTTAAAAATTAATTTCTGGTTTTAGAATAAATTAAAAAAATAAATACAATTTATTTGTTTGATATTTCTTTTAATTAAGGTCCGTTAAAAGGTGATTTTTATTAATTATTAATTATTAATTATTAATTTAAGGATTAATTATTATTTCACATTTTTGTCATTTGGACTGAGTGAAAAAAGCGTGTAGATGAAGACACATGGCAATCAATCAGGTATTTGCGGAGATACGTCTTTTTCTACCCACACGATTAGTATTTGACAACCGACCATTTTAATGTTTTAAAATGAAAATTCTATTTTCCCAGATATACATACTATTTTACAAATAATAAATTGACATAGAATATAAATTAAAAAATATTATGTTACATAAAAATATATATTAAAATTTATATAAAATATAACATTTTAAATATAGTTATAACACAATCCTTTCCCATTTTCTACCCAATCTGCTTCATAACCGTCCATTCAGCCTTAGTTAGTTGTGTTCAAACCTCAGTTAAAATCAAATTGATTGATTAAATTAATTTAATTCGGTTAATCGATCGCTTAATTGATCTAATTCTGTAGGAGGTTTGTTAAAAGTTTTTTAAAATTTCAGTTAATGGTTAATTTAATTCAAAATCGGGTAATTAACCGAATTAATCAAACTTAATAAATAATATTATATATTATATGTACTAGGTTATTACTAGTTCGGTTAATTTGACTAATCCGGTCAAATGAACATTAGAAATTTATTTTGTATATGTTTTATACTTGTTTTAACAAAAAAAAACATATAAATTTCAGTTCAGTTAATGTTAATGGTTAAAAGATTAAAAGATTCAATTAATTCGATCAATATTAATTTGATTCAGTGCACTAATTGGTTAACCTTTGATGAACACCCCTACCATATATATATGATCCTTTCTAAATTCTAGCTAGTTTTGTGTAAATAAGGTAAAAACACCACTCTCGTCCCACTCAATTTTAATTTTAAACAAATTAGTCTCTTTTTAGAAAACCACAACAATTTAATTAATGCGGATTTCAAAAGTGAGTGAAAGATAATTAATGATGACAATGTTTATGTTTTTTACAATTGTAAATATTTTTTATTAGTATTATAATAAATTTAGTCTTCAATGTTTACGCATTTCGTCGATTTGATATTTGATTTAACAAATTCAACTTACAACGTTTACATCTTGTCACTTCACTTTTTTAATTTAGTAAATTTAACCCGCAACAATATTTACACATTATGTTTAACATTTACAATATATAAACATCGAAAGAAAATTTTATTACTATAGTAATAAAAATATGTACAATCAACGAAAAATATTAACATTGTAATTAATTATTCCTTAGTTACTCACTTTCGAAATTGATAGGGATTAAATTGCTCTATTTTCTTTAAGAGGAATCAATTAGCTCAATATCTAAATTAAAAGGGGCTAGAATGATATTTTTACGAGTTGATGTCTCTTCCAAACAATCGTATAAAATCTTCAATTGCATTTAACAAAAAAACAGAATCCAAATGAAATATTAAAAATGCCGAAACCCACCAAAATAAACCAATTGTGATGTCCCATTAATGTTAGACAATGGGATCAAAAAGTTCATATCACTCACTTTATGAAACATTAAAAAAGAACTATCGCTTAATCTTGTGCTTCTCAAGAGGCTAACATCGAAATGACGCAAACCACAAGTATGATAACAATAACACCCCAAACCCAATAAACCCATGCTTTCTTCTTCATCATTTGATTTGCATAATGAAGGTTATTGGTTCCACCACTGATGAAATTACCTGCATTGGCCACGTTTTCTTCAATATCATCCATTTTCTCCCCTTGTGTCTCCACCAGAACAGCCATGTCCAAGAACACTTGATGCAGCCTTTGCAAGCTTCGTTGAATGTCCATCACTGCTTCATGCCTTTCCTTGTTCTTCAAATCCATTTCGACTGTCTCCTTCAACGAAAACCGATCGTTTTCGCTGCCGGAAACCGCCTTTTCGAGCATGTCTTCGGTCGGGAACTCTCCGGTAACAGTAAAGTATCTTCTCTTGAGGTCTTCTTTATGGTCTGATAAAATCTTCTCTCTCAAGGCTTGAAAATCATTCATCATTTGCTTAAGGTTAGCCCTTAAGCCATTGGTTACAGATATCCTGGTTCGATCAACATATGTCCCTTCTTTATATGCCTCCGATAATCTCCTGTTGTTTGCATTGGATTTGTCGAGTGATTCAAGCCTTGCCTTGACGATCTTTGCTTTTCTGAGAATGGAAACCGTGTCGGATTCCATCCTGTCTCTTAACCCTCGAACAACTTTAGCGCTGTGAGTGGACTTAGTGTCTTCGTTAAGGGTTTGAAGATCAAACACGAGATTGGTAATCTCTTCCATTGTTATCTTGATCGATGCCACTTCTTGGAAGAACTTAGATAGGTTCATTTCATCAGTAGGGTTGAGTCGCCCAACGCCTTTCTCGACATCAAGCTCCGATTCCAAGTCTTTCTCTGCTTGTTTCTTCAGTTCCACATAACTTAAGAAAGACTTTGTCATTAGATCATTCATCTTTGCAAGAACTTTGCAATATAACCCTCCTGAAAAAGAAAAAAACAATCAAGAAATAGAAAATGAAAATCTTTCTTTCTCCCGGGAAAAAGAAAATAAACATCAGAAAGGAAGAGAAATTAGAAAGAACAAAAAAAACCCTTGTTTGGATGAACTCGTACAGATTTCTCAGTGTTTTCCTTTTAAAATGATTCTTCTGCAATCTAAATTCACCATGTTAGCCGAGACAGAGTCAGAAAAAAAGTTGCAACTTGCAAGGATAAAGTAACTAAAAAAAAACCCATGAAAAATATAATAGTAATGAAAGTAAAGAAGAAAACCTGAAAGTGGGATTCCAATAAAACTAAGGAGAATTGTTAAGCATGCTTTGTTGAGTGCCAAAGCCTTCTTTCTTCTTCTTCTCTGTGTAAGATTATAGGGTTTGTTTGAAAGGGGGAGTTTTTGAAATGAATCCGGGAATGCGATTGTGCGGTTACGGAATTTAAAGGTTCGTTTCACATACAATAGCCGTTGGACTTTTTTTTTTCCTTTTTAAAAAGGTAATCTAAGTCCGCCACAACAGGTTAAACATGTAACGCATTCATCCACTGGATTTATTATTGATCACACAGTAGGGACTAGAAATTTAGCATTTCACATGATTTGTTAATATTAATGGTTTCTGCTTTACTACGACTTATTTTCTTAACATTACACTTCTTCTCTCGGTACCATCTTTTGATCTTGTTTCCAATGTTTTTGCTTTTTTTAACTTTTATTTAATCTATTATTTTTTAATTCTTAAATTTATATTTTTTGTCCAATCATTCTTGAAAAGGCATACATGTAAATTGCCACGAAGATGACACGTTAACATTTAATTAAAATTTACAAAATTTTTAAAAATACTTTTTATAATCTTTTTGAGTTTTTCAATTTTAAAAAATTAATTAAATGATGATCTATTATTCATGTGGCAATCGGCGTACATGTAATTTCAGTAAAATTAAAAACATTAATTTTTTTATTTATTTTAAGGTGATTTGATTAAAAAAATTATAAATTTAAGTGTTAATAAAATGAGAATTAAATGAGGATTAAATTTATAAAATTAGAAGGTTATGTTTGGGTTTTTTACTAAATTATTATAAAAAATAAAAAATAACCAAAATATTATAAGTTTTTTTATTTATCAAAATATTATAATTTTTTTATTTACCAAAATATACCAAAAAAAACAAAAACCTGCAAAAAAAAACTGTGGCGACACCAATGGTGCCAAAGGACTAAAATGTAACTATCTGTAGTTTCAAGGACCTGACATGCAAATTTACCATTTTGAATTTTGAAAGTGAATTGCTGCCGCTGTGCGTGTGGGGCGCACTAAAATTAAAATGTAGTTAATTACCTTCGAAGCCCTCCTTATTTATTATTTTCTTTTTATTCCCCTTTTAACTCACTTTTTTATTTAATAAACAAGCCCTCAACCTATTTTTGTAGTTAAATAAGCTCTTAATCTATAATTTTTACTCATAAAAGCCCTTTATTTTATTATTAAAGTAAATATATTTTACCTAAAGTAAAGCTATTTAAAAAAGTATAAACTAATTCGCATTTTATGCATTATTTTGGTAATTTGATGAGAATAGTTTATAATTATAATTTATTTTTTCTGTTTGGGTTACATTTATGAGTGATCAGTTTTATTATTACTTCTGGTTTTTCAATAAGGCATGCCTGGTATTTCTATTAATTTTTTAATTAAATCTAATATTAGTTAAGTGATAATTAAGATACTTAGAATTCTAATTAAGTAATAACTCTATTTTAATTTAATAAACTATTCTCATTTAATAACTTTATTTTAATTTAATAAACTATTCTCATCAAATTACCAAAATAGAGTTTATTAAATTAGATTTTATTAAATGAGAATAGTTTATTAAATTAAAATAGAGTTATTACTTAATTAGAATTCTAAGTATCTTAATTATCACTTAACTAATTAGAGTTTATTACTTAATTAAAATAAGGAGGGCTTAGAAGGTAATTAGTCACATTTCAATTTTAGTGCGCCCCACACTCACGGCGGCAACAATTCACTTTCAAAATTTAAAATAGTAAATTTGCATGTCAGGTCCTTAAAATTATAGATAGTTACATTTTAGTCTTTTGGCACCATTGGTACCGCCAATCTCTTTGGCACCCTTTACATGTTTTTATTTTTTTGGTATATTTTGATAAATAAAAAAATTATAATATTTTGATAAATAAAAAAATTATAATATTTTGATTATTTTTTATTTTTTTATAATAATTTAGTAGAAAACCCGTTATGTTTTCAACTGTCATTAATCTTACTTTTATATAACTAATGTTTCGTCACGTATTGAAGCTGTGCCCCTATAATATCTGCTGATAGAAAAGACTGCGCTCCATAGCAGGACATAAATGTCAGGCATGAAAATGAAGTAAATTGGCAGGCATGAGACAAGACAACTGTCTTTGTCATAGAAAAGGTTGCTACTTCGTATCCTATCTTAGAATTGGTAGCAAATATGGAAAATATGTTAGTCAGTGACAAACCTTACAATGATGGCCTGCATCAATCTTGTATTTAATGCATTTACACTGGACTTCATGAATTTATATGAGATTGTATAGAGGTGAATAAAATTTAATTTATTTAAAAAATTTTTTGAGTTAATTAAATTAAATTACTCAAGTTATTTGAATTATTCGAGTTAATTCAAATAAGTAATTCAAGTTTCGAGTTTGAATCGAATTAAATTTTACAATTCGAATAATTTAAATAACAGATTGATATAAACATCATTTTGGTAATTATCAAATTTGAAAATGAACAAATTGATCTCTCTCAATAAAAAATTACAAAAAAATTTAAAAATAATTTTTAAAATTCAAAATATTTATAAAAAAAATTCTAAAAAATATATAAAGAAAGTTAAAAAATTAAAAAATTTCTAGAATAATAATTTTGGGAAACTAAATAAGAATTAATGATTCAAGTTTATTATACTAAAATATTTTTTTTATTTTGCTTAAAAAAATTTAAATATATATGGTTTTAAATTTATGTTTGAATTAGTTATATATACTGTAACAAAATTTTTATTTGACATGTTTCATTTTTTAATTTAACTCAAACAATTTCACTCGATTCGAATTTTATTTCACTTAATTCGATTTGAAAAAATTCCAAATCGAGTTTAGATGATAAAATAAGACTTCTCAACTTGATTAACTCAAAATTTTTACACTCGATTCGATCGAATGTTTACCCTAAATTAGTGTAGGTCTTGATTCTTTTAATAACAACCTCTTCTCATAGAGAAACTTGGCCAACTGTAAGCTTATTATTATCTTTAAATAAAGGAAAATTCAAATCATACATTTTTAGATATATTTGAGAAATTCATATTTACGAATGTGGTGATGTAAGATGATTGTGAGTCATTAGAACTACAATAGTTGGATTGTGTTTTAGCTTGTGCGGCTTCAATATTGAGTTCAGCCTGGGCTTGACTTCGACTTTGATTTTAGTGAACTCACCAACTTCATCATAATGATGTTTTGGTTAGGAGAATACCTCAGGTTTCAGTATTTACTATATTTATCCAGTATCTTTTAAAAGACATGCATTGCTTTCCCAACAATGAAACAACCATCATCTTTTCCTGCAATTCACGAATATTTGGCATTGTCGACTCCTACGTATAGCACACAAGATAGCTACCAAAAATATTGGCATTAGGAGAATCTCCCAATAATCTTTTGGCACCAGGATAGTTGATGACTGAAATTGTATGTGCCAATTAATGTATCATCCAAGTAACATAATGATAAGACAAACACCAATTTCTAAGTTGGTTAGTACAAATAATTACACATTTATCTAATCCAAATCAATAAACTTAATTCTAATTATTATTAAAAAAATAAAACTAAGCAAATTATAAAGATTTTATTGAACTAAGGCAATGTCTCAATGGAACTTAGAAACTTCACTTAAAATAATTAATCAACCATCTCTCATTCAATGTATTTAATTATTAATCTAAGATCTAATGGCATTAATTAGACCTTTCAAGCATCTAGCTAAGTCAATCTCTTTCCCCCACTAGTTATATTATTATGTTTTAGCCGCAGATTAACTCGTTCATTAGTGCAACTAGAGTTAATACTAATCTGTTTAGTCTAGATCTCAACCTTAATCTTCTTTTTCAAGATAAATTAAGAATATCAAATTAATATATATTGTCACTTACCATACAAGCAGATTAAATATGCTTAAACTGAATAAATAATTAGTTTAATTTATCATTTCAAGAAATATAGTTTAATTTATCTTAAGTTTGAGAAAACATCACAAAAGATATTCAAGACAATTTTGCATCAATTAAAAAAGAAAAAGGAAATAATCTATAAAGAAAAATAGATGAAGAATTTGGATGGAGTTATTTTGATATAATTTTCTTCTTGTTTTTTCAAAATTGAAGTAGGGGAGAAGCTAGATTTTTTTTTTTTACGAGTTGAAACCAAGTTATATATTTTTATAATAACTAAAATGCAATTTCATTATTATATTAGCTAAATTAATCTTTATAGTTTTTAGAATGATGAAATTAAAATTTTATCATTTTGGGGTTAAACTATAACTTTACCATATATTGTTTATAATTTATAAATTTTAAAAAGATCTATTTTAGAGGAGACTAGAGCCCCTGCCTTGAAGTTTCTCTTGATGTGAGAGTATTCTTTTTGCCTCCATGTAAATTCTTACTCTTACCTTAAGTTTTTATCGTGACGCTCTGTCAAATAAAAAATTACAGTTTTGAACTTAAAATATATTCTATCACTAATATGGTCCAATGGAGTGAAAGGCTTATTTTTACCGTCTCTTGTTTAATGTTTTATGCTCTAATTCTTTCGTTATTATTTTGAATCTACAAGGGAAAAAATAATTAACTCTAAAAATAATAAAAACAAATAAAAGGTAAATAAAATATAATTATATTACTCCTACGAAAACTATACTAAAATGCTTTAAATAAGAGAGTTTTTAATACTCAATATGCTTGGAAACTTGTATCGGTAATATCTAGAAGCTCCATTAATAGCTTTATTGTACCATCACTACTTTCATAGTGTCATTGTTAAAATCTATTGTTATTACTTACACCTTTTGCTAAACCTAAAATTTATACACTTCACTTTCTTTCTTTTCTTTTTCTTTTTTTTTTTGGTTAATTATAATAAAAGAGTAAAATTCAAACAACAAATACGATTAATATAATTCGAATCTAAATTACGCTTAAAATAATAAATATATTTGACCATATAAACATAGGTTTCAACACGTGTATAGGACGTAAACATGTATTCATAGATTACAAATCTGAAACAAATTTCAGAGTTCAATATAAAATTTTTACTAATTTTTTTAAAAGGATTTATCTATGTTATTGTGTCCTTTTTCGTTTTTAAGAGGAAGTCGTGACAAATTGTTGTTGGTTGGGCAAAGGCAGGAGCATGGGTATTAGAAGTATTCATGGTTTGGACTGGATTTAAGTATGATATTGATGTATTTTATGTTTGTTTAAGCTCGATTCAATCTAAAATATGAGTCTACATTTTTTTCTATATCTGTAAAAGATTAACTCAAACTTATTTTAGGTTCATTCATATTATTTTTTTAAAATTTTAAAAATATTTATATTATTTTTTAATATTTAATAATTTTATATAATTTTCTATTTATTGTAAATTTTCATATAATCATCTTAATATTATTTTAATGTTTATATTAGAGTAATATTATATATTTAGTATAGGTTTATTTTTTTAATGTATTATGAATTATATAATATATAAAAATAACATAATATAAAGTACTATAAACTTAAAAACGAATCAGATAGAATCGAACTCAGGCCTTGAATTTTTAACCTGAGCCCAATCTATATTTTAAAGAGACTTTAAATTTTTTGTCCGAACTCATTTTTCAAACTTAATAAATTGATCCAAATTTTTTCAAATTTTAAACCAACCTTCCTCCAAACCTGTCTAACACAGATAATTTTGATACTCTTATTTGGGAATATTCTCACATGATTCGAAAATACGTGTTTTCAACTTTTCATATCACATGTTAGGCTGAATTCTTTGAAATTTCCAACACAGTCAGTTTTGTTGTAAGGTTGTTCATGAAATCTTCTTGATTTAGAAGCTTTTGTCGTTTCTAATGATTTTAACTTTTTTTGTTTTATTTCATAATAATTTATTTCACCATTCAATTTAATTTTTAAATATATTTTTTTTGTTATTAATGGAAAAAATTAATATTTTTTAATTTTATTGTTGTGACATACACATGAATTACTACATGAATTATACATTATCATTTATTTTATTTTTAAAAAATAAAATTATTAAAAATATATTTATTAATATTTTCAAAATTTTAAAAATTAATTAAATATTGAGAGAATGATTAATAAGACTAAAATGATTTGTGATTATACTCTCTCTTTTTTTATGGGAATAATTTTAACTTGTTGAAGGCTTGATGTATGGATTTTACATTGAGAAAATGAGGAAAAAGTATCATCAATTTTCTTATTAAAGAAACTGGACTCTGAGATTAAATTAACATTGGTATTCATGCTTGCACCTAACCCATGCTCAAAATCGTTTCTATTTCTTTATATTAAATGGATGGAGTAGCCTAGATTCTTGGACAGGTCTAAAACAGCAGTGAAGTTCAAAGCATCGCATTCTAAGAACAAAATACATTCAAAATAAGAGATCTTTTTGCAGCTTTAGCATGCAAGACGGGCAATTTATTAGTGTTCGGCAGTGATCTCTTAGCATCAGCTTGATAAACAGTACAACTTCATGCCCAGGAAAAGGTTTATTTCCAAAGGAATATCCGCATACAACAACAACAATAAAGTGATTGAAGTACTTGGAGGGTTCATTTTTGTTTAGAAAGTGGGAAACATTCTTTAAAGAAAGTATGAAGCTCTGATGAGTACAAGTTAGGGAAATTCCGGTAGTGGTCGACATGAGGAGATGTGCCAAAGTTGAAGGACGATACCTTTATCCCTTTCTTGCTCATCTCCTCGATACAACACTCAACTGACTCATATGGAACGACCTTATCAGCTGTGCTATAAAGATATAGCTGCGGACAGTGCGGATGGGCCTCCAAAGCTGCATCAACCACCGCTCTAAACTTTCTGCAGTAGGAAGCACAAGTTGTTTATCACAAGCACAAGATTTGATTGCATTCGGAGAGAGCAAATAGCATGGCATGTATGTGTTCATTTAACATTTATGTGGGAAACAAAATCGGATCATAATGGGAAAACCTACCTTTCCACTTCCGGCATATTTAGAACGGATTTAAAGAACTTTTCCAGGGAAGCTAGCACTACAGCTTCAACCATTTGAGGTTCCGCTTTCTGTAATGTGGAATCGGTCCCTCCGTTTTCAGATCCATTCTTTGAGTTGAGTTTCTTCAGTATAGCAACAGCAAAACCAGCTGCCCAAACCTGCAAAGGATGAGCCCTTTTCACCTTGTTGGAAAGCATACATAAGAAAATGTGCACAAAACAGATAAAACATGACATCCAAGCTCATAATCAAAGAAAACTTTAGGAGAGTTTTATGAAAATCAAAATAGTATATGAACAAAGTTACTTAGAAGTTGAATTTGAACATCCAGACTACAGAGACTTCATCTGCTTCACAAATCAATACATATAATGCGCATTCTAAAGTCTTTTCTACAGCTAACAAAACAAAGCATAACACAAGTATTTCAACTTTGATCATACAATTAGAGTAGTGCTACTGAAGTGATAGAAATTTCCAAATGTTTTGTCCAGAACCTGGACTCGTACTGAATTCTTTTTTATCAAAGGCCAAGATTAGTATCTTATTGATTCCACTGTGTCTATTCAAGAGCAGACCTTTAGTGATATAAGCTAAAGAACTCTGCTCATAATTTGATATAAAACTTTCATTTCAAAACTCAAAAGCTTACTGTGAACTGAAATCAATCGTCTAAGAACATTAAGAACATCATAAATAATAACCTTAGGATTTAAAGGGTCAGCTGATCCTGAATCAAAAATTACTCCTTTTATCATCTCTTTCAACCCCTCTCTTCTCTGAAAACGCTCAATCACTGAACCGTATCTGCCAAATAATGCCAGAATTTACTTTCCCTTGTGCAAAATTCCAAAATCAAAGACCTTTAGTCATACCAGAAAAAGGAAAAAAAGGAACTTACACGAGCCAGCCAGTGTTGCTAAAAGTATGGAAAATGAAGCACCTTTCGCGACCATCGTCCTCTTTCTCCGAACCCCAGGTGGCCAACCCATTAGCCAATTCAGCTATCCGCCGGTCAAGCATTGAAACCGGATCCAAGCATAGTAAATCCTTAAGTTCTACAAGAAAAGTAACTGCATGGATTCCCCTGGAATTATACCATTCCACATATCTATTTAAGTGTTTGTTTGTAGCCCCAAGCCATCCCAAAAGAACCACGGTTATGACTTTGTCTTTGTTCCCCAGAGCCTTAGCTTGTCCACCACCATCGTTCTCAATCTCCGGAGCTTTGTTCCAACCCAAATACGTGCCATTGGCAGTTGACTCGATGAATGCGTTGGAAGAAGAAGAAACGGAGGAAAAAGAAGAAGCAAAGGAATTAGCCGACGGTCTAAAAAAGGGATTGTTTTGGAAGCTCTGAGGGAGTTTAAGAAAAAGGGTTCTTGCGAATCGAGTTGGACATGGCTGTGTTGATGTTCTTCTTGTGATGATGGACGGAAAATGGGGAGCGTTGAAGGAAGCAGCTTTCATGGCGGAAACATCGAGATGAGGATTTAAAACAGGGAGAGGTTCATGTAATGGCTTCTTCAACATTGAAAATAGATCCGGGCTCTACTAAAATGGCTTCGGTTCTCCCTTGTTGAAAGTTCTTCAGTACATACACTACTCACCTACTTCCTTTACTGATCTAAGCTTTGACTTGGCTCTTAATGCGTCAATTAAAATTCCATTTAGATCCTTTGGTTTTCGCATTAATTAGACTCGGGGGGATCGACCATTACTAACTTGTCCCAGAAAATGACAAACACGGTTAAGAAGCTACATGATTGTCTGAGCAGTGAAATATGAACACTTATTATTCGTGTTAGTCTTCGGAAAAAAAAAACACTGAAACCTGTGATTCTTTCTTGATAACTTCAAAAGAGAGTGAGAAAATGGTTTAATTCAAGCTTTGGAATTAGAAGTTTTTGAATAAAAATCAAATTACAATACATGGATTTCATCACAAGTGATCATTTTCACTGTAGTAAATGTTTCATTGTCGGGTTTTTTAACTATATAATATAAAATTTAAAAAATATTGAAATCACATGTTTCAAAAATTATGTACTAAAATGATATATTCAAATAGGGGAATCAATAAGAAACTAATCTTGGATGAAAACAAGAATTTGCATGAAAACAAAAAATAAAAAAAAATGATGGAGGTAGCTTAATAGGCGGCACTTAAAGAAAATACGGGTCAAATACGACTCATATATGATAAAAACTGGACTCAAAACTTGACCCGTTGTCATAGATGGGACAGCACAATGGGTCACGCCTAGGGAAGAGGCGGCACCCACTGGTCACGTCTTTGGCAGAGGTGGCACCACCGGTCACGCCATCTCCATAGGCGGCACTAGCCTGCAGTGTTAGGCGATGGGACGGGTCATGGCTTCAACCCATGAGTTGTGTGTTTGGGGACCTTATAATGGTCCCCAATGCCCCATTTTTGGCCGGAAGAGAGTTTTTGAAGAAAGTAAGAGAAGAAGAATAAGAAGGAGAATGAGAGGGCAGGGCAGGGCGAGGCGGGAAGGTAAGGGGAAGGGAAAATGAAAGAAAAAAAGAGAAGCAGAATAGAAAGAGGGAAGGAGAAAGAGAATGAAAAAAATAAATAGAAAAGGAAAGAAGAGTTTATTGTTTAGGGAAGATTAGGTGTTTAAGAAAATGTATTTTTTTTATAAAGTAATGTTAATTTAATTTGTTTTTGTTGTTATTATTGTTGATTTAATTCGGATTTAATTTTTAATTTTATTTTTGTAATGTATTATTTCGTTAAAAAGAGCTATTAAGGTATGTTTGTATTTGTTTTATATTTTCATTCATTCAAAATTTATTTTTAATGTTTACTGAAGTAAAAAGACCTATTTATGTTATGTACAAATAATGTTTTATTTTTTTATGTAATTTATTTGTTATGTGAGTTTTAGGTTGATTAGATTTATTTTTTATGTAATTTATTTGGCATGTTTTTTTATTATTTTAATATAATTTTTTATTTTTTATGTAGGTAAAAGATTAGACCATTAATATGGAATTTGTGAATGGGACCATTGAGTTGGAATTTATGAGATAAATTAGGAATTAGTTTATATGTTCTAATTTCTTAAGATTTTATAATTGAGATTAATAGTTTATGTTTTTAAATTTTATTTTATGTTTTTTATAAATATTATAAATGAAATTTCTTTTGAATCCTTCAAAAAAATGAAAATTGGAGTCGCCACCGATCTTTTATTAAGGTGTGACCGGTTCACCATTAAAAATAAATTTTAGGTCTGCGAGATTTGAGAAAATAGGCCCGGAGTCGGTTACGTACGAGGAAGGGTTAGCACACTCGTGACGCCCAAAATTGGTACCGAATCGATTGTTTAATTCTTAGTGTCGGAACTTTGAAAAGATTTCAAAATACGATCCTTTTATCTTGAATAAAATGAATTGGATAATAAGACTCCCTTACTTCAAGGAAATAAATTATCACACTCAGTAAGTTAGAGTGCAATATTCCAAATCCTCAAAATTAAGTTGACTTTTAAAATCTATGCATCTTGAGAAGGGTATTTGATTATTTGGGTCAAATGAGAAAATTAAAACCGAGTAAGTTAGGGTTCAATTTCACAAAATTCCTAAATATCGAATATTGCCTTTATTTCTATTTGTTTAAAAAAATCCTCGTCTCGAGAAAACAATATGTAACATCCAATGCGTTAGGACACCACGTATCGAATTCCCGAGAATGAGCTTTTTATTTATGTTTTAATTAAAGAAAATTCTCGATTATTTAGATTCAATGGGGAAAATTGGAACTCAATACGTTAGGGCTCAATTCTTTCGAAGATTTCAAATACCGAACTTTGCATTATCTTGAAAGTTTTTGAATAAATCGGTTTTGATATTAAACCATATTAAACACGACTTTTTGAACGAATAAAGCACAATAGAATAACAATGCACGACGCGAGGCGATAATTCATAAACCACAATATAAGTTAATAAACACTAATAATAAATGAATACCAATAAACAAATACCATATGCATAAAGGCAATAATTTCACATCACATGTAAATATCAACATTAACATTTAAAAGCTAATAGTAATAAAAAAAATACTAAGAAACAAGTGAATTAATACAAACACCAACCCAATGTACAAGTTTGAAATAACTAAAAAATATGAAAGAAAGAAAATTATATATTAAAATAAATTTAAAATAAGTAATACATAAATGAAAATTTGAAATAAATTAAAAATACGGTGAAAGATAAATACTACATAAAATAATAATGTCCAAATAAATTTTAAAGTAAGTATTATGTAAAAAAAATCAAAGTACATTAAATAATACATATATGTACGTATATTTATAATAAAAATATATAATGAAGATTAAACAATAATACTCAATAAATTTTGAAACAAATGTATAATAAATCCAAAGTGGTAATGCAATTTTATTTATAATATAAAATAATACTACATAAAAAAAATACATAATGAAACTAACTATTAATATATGATAATAATTCAAAACTTAAAGTAATAATATAAATAACAAAATAAATACACTTATAAACTAATACAAATAATAATACTAATAATTATAGTACCATTAATAATAATACAATAATAATAAAAATAGTTAAGTAATTTAAAAAGCACAAGGGGGACTAAATCGAAAGTTAAATCCGAATTTAAGGAAAAGAAAATGCAATTAGAAATGTCTAAGGGTCGTGTCAAAACATGCGCGCAATATTAGGGACCAAAAAGGGAAATAATCTCGTGCCCTCAAAACGCAGCATTGCATGTGGACTAAGATGAAATCCGTAGGAAAATAGACGACCCAATTTAAAGAAACAATAGAAACTAGGTTGAACCAAAGCGCAAAAGTGGAGGACCTAACGTGCAAATAACCCTATCAATACTAGGACGCGCAGATCTAATCCGTTTCGAGTCGGATCATTGGGTTATAAGATTGAACGACATCGTTTTGAAGGTATTGAAACAAACCTCAAACGGTGTCATTTTACATGGCCCTTATAAATAAAAAAAGGAAAATGCTTCAGCCATTTTGAATCAAAGAAAACCCTAGCCGCTCTCCACTTAAAAACTTGGCCGTCCGAACATCGATTAATCTCCGCCCAGACTCCGACGATGACAGAGGGAGCGAAGACCCAACGGCGCTGCTAAAAGGTAATCCCTGCTTTTTATTTTATATCTATCCTTATGTATACATATATCTGATAAAAAACAGAAAAAGAAAGAAATATCAATCGGAAAAAGAACAGATTGAAAAAGAGAAAAAGAAAACCTCTTTCTTTTTGTATTGATTTTGTGCCTCTTTTGATACAGTATGCGTGGGTAACCTTTTTCACAGAAGACGATTGGCCTTATATAGCCAAAACAGAAAGAAGAAGCCAAAATAAAATTCTCTAAAACTCTTTTTTTCTTTTACATTTTTTATTTTTCTGCTATTATCTTCTGTCCATTTGTTATGGTATCTTTCTTTGTTGTTGCTCTCTGTTTTTGTTACTCGTTTGCTTTTCCTTTGCAGGTACTGGTACGGAGGTGCGCGGGATATGGCACGTACGAGAGCCAGCTGGGGGCATGCGTGGAGTGGCTCGGCAGCGGCGCCTCAGCTTACTTCAGAAACTGCTAAGGTTTTCTGATTCTTTCTTTGTTTTGGGCTCATTGGGCTAAAGGTTTTTTAGGTTAGTGGGCTAGGTTAAATTTGGATTTAGGTTTGATTTTAGTTGGGTCTTAGTGGGTTAATAACTTGTATTGGACTGTTTTTATTGGACTTTTGATTTTAATTTTATTTATTTGGCTTTTTATTTTTATTTACTTGTTTTTTTTATATACATGTGGGCCGAGCATAAATTGAGTATTACAGCTGCCCCTCTTTGCTCATTGTTGTATAACGGGAATGAAGCAAAGACTAAAAAGGGCCAATTTTGCCCGGTCGTGCTAGACCTTGGTATTTCTTTTTCTTCAAGTTGTCTCATCCCATCCTACTGCATCTTCAGAGGTATAGGAATTGCTTCGATCCACTCCACTGCAACATCGGGGAGATAGGATTCGTAGCTTGTAACTTTTGGAAAGTAAGATTCGCCATTGTGGCTTCAATTTGTTCCGCTGCCCTTGTCTGCCCACATTCATTCTCATCTGTGGTGCATTAACGCACCAATTATCAATTTTCAGACAGTCGAGTGGTATAACGGGGATCAAGTACCCCGGCAGTTTGGTTGCATCCAGTATATCCCGAATCCGCCAATGCAGTTGGGGAAGATTCACGGGATTAACAAGAGAGGAAAACAATGAAATAATTGGGGGTTGTGCACAAGAAATATATTGCAATGTGGGATAATCGGATGGCGCGGAGACCTCAGATGGATATTTCTTCTGATTTGCAACCATCGTTAGAGTATATAAAATGGTAATTTAGTACGGGAAAACCATATTTACTTGGTGGGCAGTTAACTATAGTCTCTCGTACATGCATCGACTTGGGGCATACGAGCTAGTGCCCGAGCCCGAGTGGTCGCATACACATTCCGCTGATAGTTCTTATCACCCGGAGTTGCGGGTCAATGACTATTTCCCGGGCTCGTCAGGACACGGATATCATTCTGGGTTTGATATCTTTAGTCCAGTACCATCGTAGTACAACACTCCTCCCGCCCCGTATCCACTGCATTACTCCACTCCTCTTAGGTCATATTCGCCGCAGTATAGCATTCCTCCCGGCTCAAGCTCATCGATGGCGTTCAGGGCATATGATTTTTCTTCCATGTTTCGCACACACCAACCTGCAACTGAAGAGGATGTTGATCGCCGCGATCACTCCCAACGTGAATGTTGACCCCCGCAAAAATATACTCCTAGGACCACACCATCAAACTATCAATTTTAAGGGTTTCTTGCAATTTAAATATTACAAAGTTTGTACTTTTATTTTAAAAATATATATAAATTAAGAAAAAGACAATCTTTGTATTTATTTAATTAGAGTAATTACAACATTAAAACTTGGAACAAACTTTGTGGTCATAAATTAGATTAATTACAATATTACAACACTAAAACTTAGAACAAGTTTTGTAATATAAATTTTGTAAAATAAATTAAATACATTACAATATTAAAAATTGGAACAAACATTGTAATATAAATTTTGTTATATAAATTAAATACATTACAACATTAAAAATTGGAACAAACTTTGTAATATAAATTAGGTACATTGGATTACATAAGCTCAATTCCTACCCGATCGTGACGATTGTCCAGTATGGTAGTTTCACTGCGGACATTTACTCCTATTATGACCAGCTAATTTGCATAATCCATAATGCTTACCGTTGGATTTCTCCCTAGTATCCATTTCATTATGGATTATGGATGATTTCGGACGACCTTTCGGATTCCTTCGTAACCCATTGTCTGAGACAAGCTCAAAAGTCGTCGGAGACACCTCCCACGTAGATAGGTCAGGTAGGACTGGGAACTTATTCTCCTAGACACGCAACGTGCGCTCGAGAGTGTACATATCATCGACAATTTATTCAACATTAAGTGAGACTTTAGCACACGCTGTCACGACATGCGCACATGGATAATGAAGTGTTTAGAACCTCCTACAATCACACCGTCTGTTTGGGAGATCAACTCTATAGGACCTAGGTGGTATACCGGGTCGATGACTGATGGTTTCCGTAACTCAAAATGTTTCAAGACGTCGTGAATATACTTCTACATTCATCGACCTCGCCATTCGTGTAACAGCCCAATTTTCAGTAGTGTCAGAACAGTGATTTGATATCACTAAATTCGATGAAAAAGTTAGAAAAATTTATTAATTAATAATTATAAGTTAAGTGTGATTTTAGAAATATTTTTGAATTAGTGAATTTTGTGATTTAAAATAAATTATTAGGTAAATTGGGTCAAAAACGAGATATCAAGACCTCGATATTATAAACTAAGCCGTAAATATTTTTATAAATATTTACGGATTGTCATTAGGGTAGTATAAAAGTTTCGTTAAGAATTTTTAACGTTTCGATGGTTAATTGATTAAAAAGGATTAAATTGCAATAGAGATAAAAGTTTAATTAAAGATTCAAGAAAAGTTAAAAGGACCAAATAGGAATTATGCCTTTTTTTCTAAATTTGAGACGGCATAACTAAAGAAATATCTGAGATATTTTAGTTAATATATATTATATTTATTTACTTAATAAATAAGTATTATATTAATTATATTATTATATTATTATATTATTATATTATTATATTATTATATATATAAAACAAATAGAAAAGAAGGAAAGAAACAGAATTGAAAAACGCAACAGAGAAAGAGAAAGGAAAGAAAGAATAGGGAATTTTGGGGTTTTGAAGTTCCAAGCTCAATTGGTAAGTTAATTTAATTCCTTTTCTTGTAATTTTTGAGTTTTTGGAGTTCTAGAACAACATATGTCATGATTTATGTTGAAAATTTGAAAGATAGTTGATTTTTAAACATGAGTTATGTTGAATTAATTGACGAATTAGGGGTTAAATTGATTGAATTTCAAGTTAGAAGTTAGTAAATGGTTGATTTGTAAAATAAATTATAGGTTTTGAATTAATAGGGACTAAATTGAGAGAATTTCGAAATTAAGGATTTATGGTGAAATTAGAGAGTTAAATTAGTTTAAAGTGGGAATGGAATGAAAATATGAAATTAGTTTTGAGAATAAAAGTTAGTTTCGGTTCAGGGACTAAATTGAAATTTAGGAAAATACTAAGTAAAAATTGAAATATTTAATGTGATATTGAATGGTGTTGTGTTGATGATTTTTAATTGTTTTAATTCCGTAGCTAGGGTCATACCAAAATTCTCGTCTAAAAAGGGGAAAAATATAGTCAACATCGAATAGCTCGGAATTCCTGGTTTGTATTTCTATAATCCGAATCTAATTGTTAATTTTTGTATTTTGATTAAATGTTATAATAAGTGATTGAGGTGAGAATTATTGTGTTTTACAATTGAAATGGATTGTCTTGATATGTGATGAAATTATATTGGTTGAATTGAATTTGAATATATATTATGAATATATATATGTGTGTGTAAATGTGAAATTGTGCTAATATGATAATTGGATTATTTTTTATACGTATAAAATTTATTTTTGATGCCCAAGCAGACAGAATTTAGAACTACTGGGATATTAGTGGCATGCCATTAGGAAACTTTAGTGCGTTATCTGATTATTAGCACATCAGTGCTATCTGATTATTAGCACATTAGTGCTATCTGATTACTAGCATGTCAGTGCTCTCTGTTTAGCACATTTGTGCTCTCTATATAGCACTTCAGTGCTCTCTGTTCATTAGTGCATAACAATGCACCTCTGTATTTGTTCCGTATATCTGGTGTGTTCTATAAAATCCACTTTGGGCTAAGAATAAGAATATGAGATAGTAAACTGAAAATAGAATGTGAAATATGTTGTAAATACATGGAATACACGAGTTATATACTCATAAATTGATTGTGGAATGGATAGTGCCATTGTTTAAATGATACGTGAATAAATTATAGAAATGTATTATATATAGATGAAAATTGAGTATTGTGTGATTTTAAATGTTCAATTGTACTTAACATTTTATTATATATATTTTATTGTTTTATTTTTAAATATTCGGATTATAGAAATACCACTGAGTTTTTACTCAGTGTACGGTTTTGTTTTCCGTGCGCAGGTTAAGTACTTAAGTTTGATCGCTGATTCAACATCCAACAACGATCCCGAACTCAAATATGGTGATGTTTATTTCTCTGTGTCGGCATGTACCTAGAGTGTCTAAATATTAGTTATTTTGTGGTTTGATTGTAAATAAAGTTATAAGATCTATTTTTGAGAGTTTATAATTTGGATTAAAACGATGCTTGATGAATTGTTTTGATGATATAAAATGTTTGAGATTTCTGTCTATTTGATCTATAATCTCCGGTAATGCTCCGTAACCCAATTCTGGCGAGGGATACGGGTTGGGGGTGTTACAATCCGACTGTTTGAAACCATTGTATCCCTAACATCTTTGACAAACACGTGTCCGCCTCCATCTGGTTGACTTGTTGCTGACTCATTTTTGGCATCAAGGTAGCCAACTTGTAGAATGTAGCCAAGAAGACAGATGAAATCGAAAGATGTCGTGTTTTTAACAACACAGCGTTGATCCCCTCCACCAAGTTTGTGATCATTTGACCGTAACGAAAGCCCTCGTCAAAACTTTGAGCCCATTGTCACAGCTCCATAGTACCTAACCACTGTTGGAAAGATGTGACCCTCCATGTCACTCTCAAGTCAAGTCATTCTTTGGCGGAAAATGTGTGGCTCTAGCTCATGCTTTGTATATGTATTAAGAAAATATAAGTTACACTATTGCCCTACAATATTAAAACTTATATTGAAAAAATAAGGTTATCCTTTACCCATTCTCACAACTTGTCTCCGCCAGTCTACATTATTATAATCTCAATGGAAGTTAGTCGCGATATGCCGGATGCAGTAAATGAATCTCCATGGCACACAAGAATGCCTAATGGCGGCAATTAATCCTTTCCCTCTATCGAAGATGATGTAAATATTATCATTGCTAATAACATACCTCCGCAGGTTGGTAAGGAATAATTCTCACGATTCTATGTTCTCCTTATCTACTATTGCAAATGCAATCGGGAGCACATTCTTATTGTCGTCTTGAGCAACCGCAAGAATTAGGATTTGTGTATATTTTTCGTATAGCCAGGTCCTATCTACTTGCACAAACGGTTTGCAGCGGGGAAATGCGCGCGCACATGGATCAAAACATCTAGAACATTCGATGAAAAATTCTTTTTCCCGGTTGTAGTTGGTCATTTTGGCCGTAATAAGGTCGTGTATATAACTCAATGACAGTCCCTGGTACGTACTCCCGCATAGCGGCTATCCATCCCTGTAGCTAATTATATGACGCATCAAAATCCTCGTACAATTACTCTATTGCCATCTGCTTAGCTATCCATGCCTTTCGGTATGATACTCGATACTGGAATCATGCCTGCATTTCGGCAATCAGTACCAAAAATTTAATGGTCGGTATGTCCTTCACCATTGGCATGATACACATATAGATAGTTTTGGAATCACGTTTTCGATGATCTTCGGTCATACGTGTTGATGTGCATGTGTGAGACCCAACAAATTTTCGTATCTCCCACATCTGCGAATTTTTTTATAAATGCAATTCGTACTCGCTAATTGCAGCCTTCCATTGACTTTCAACACTCCCCAATATATAATGTTGGTTTAGACATTGTGATTAGGGGTGTTCATTCAGTTAACCGACTGGTTAACCGACCCGAAAGAACATTAACCGAATTAACCGACCTTTCAAAATCTTTAACCGTTAACCGAACCGAATTTTTTTTTCAAAAAATTAATCGAACCGAAATTTTTTCGGTTAATTCGGTCGGTTAACCGAATTAATCAAAAATTATATGTTTTTTATTTTTGGTTAAAAATTAACCGAATTAACCGAATTAACCGAATTAACCGAACTAACCAATTTAAATCACTGCATAATTAAATTATTTTTAGACTTTTAGACTTTAGTTTTAGCCTTAGTTTTAAAATTTTATTTTTATTTATTAAATTATTTGTAATTTAATTTTATGATTGGGTTGGGTTGGGTAATTGGGTTGGGTTGAATACTTAGGTTTAGATTGGGTTTAGGTGAATAGTGGGCTTATTTATATATTATAATTTTATTTATTAGTTTTTTCGGTTAACCGACCGGTTTCGAACCGAATTAACCGTTAACCGAAAAATAAAAAAATAATTAACCGACCCCTGACCGAAAAATTTAGTTAACCGACCGATTAACCGAATTCGGTCGGTTAACCGAATTTTTCGGTTTAACCCAAATTTTGCACACCCCTAATTGTGATTTTGTAGTTCACTGATATATTCATGCTATACCGCTTAATAGTAAATACGCACACTTCTTTACTCTGAATATCTGGTCTACAAACAGCTTATCAGGATCAGAATCTACGGCTAGCCAGTGAGTAGGTAGTATTTCAAAGTACTCTGGGAACTCGGCTGCGTGCGTCGCGTCGAAGTCTATGAGCGACATGTGTGGCCCAGGATTATTGTGTATCACGATACGTCGAATCTGGTTCTCGATTGAAGACGCGTTAATGTTTCCATCGTCATTCACGTCCTCATCGTCAATATCGGAGACCTCATCCATATCGGGATCACTATCACTATCGTCCTCTTGATCACAAAGATCACTACTGTCGTATCCATCATCACCAACCACATAAATATCGGGTACAACATTAAGATCGATATCGATCCCGCGTATAGTCGATTCACTGTCAGCGTACAATATTGAAGCCACCATACACGGTTCTTGAGCTCCATGTTCTTTATCATATGCAGTGAGATCTTCAGTTGACTCCACAACAATTAACTCAACAAATAAGTGAATCGGTGCATTTTGGTCACTCCAATTCCCGCAATAAAGAGCGATTATTGTCTCCACGTCTTCATCGTTTACAAGTTCCATTTTAGTGAATTTGATGGGATCTGTCGAAACTGGAAACTTTTAGAAAACTTTCGAGATCCTTCTCCCACAACGTCTTTTTACACTAATCTTTTCCTTCTTATCATCGAACTAGACAATTCTATTAAATCTCATTGCTATTTGTTGCCGACATTCAAATATACATCGAACGGTTGTTGTCAAGATGATTCCATCAAAATAAACGCATACGAAAAACTGATTATCCATCTTCAATACTCAATCTGTTAAAAAATAAACAAAAAATCTTAAAACAATTTCAAACAGCATAAACATAACAATATCAAATTTATTGTCATTTCTAACAATATCTATGATAGAAATATTTTCAGTAGTTATCTATTTTTTCCTGTTATTATCACTAACTAACAATTACTTTATAATATTTACTAACATAAAAACTTTCAAATATATTAAAAAAAATTTTAAAACATAACATTCACAATAAACACATAATTAATCTAAACACAAAACTTACAAACAAATCACAATAAACAAAATAACTTTAAAACAAAACATAAAAATAACACTAAACAAATTATATAATACTAACAAAATAATTTTTTCTTATCATAATCTATTCTATTTGAAAATAACAATAAAAATAATAATACTTTTTCTTTCTTCTCTTTTCTTTCTTTCTTCTCTTCCCCCTCTCTTGTTTTGTTATTTTTTTAACTGATACTTTAAAATTGAGCAAGACGGGGGAGGGGGAAAATGCTACTGGTGCCGCCTATCAGATAGGCACCGTACCCCAATACCTCTTCCGTATTTTTATACCGTATATACAACAGAATGGATTAAGTGGTGTCGCCTATCACTTTGGCACCATTACTAAAATATATATATTTTTAACTGAATTTTGTCAAAATCTTAGGATGCCACCGCCTATGCACCACCCTTCACTTTTTTAAATATACTATTTTAATACATAATTTTTGAAACATGTCATTTCAGTATTTTTTTAAATTTTATATTATATAGGTAAGCGTTCCATTTGTTGTTTTTTATTCTTTCATCCTTTTCTTACATCGTAAAAGTCAGTCAGAAAAATAAAGGGTAAAATGGTCTCACATGTTTGCTGTAACTTAACGACGTTATTGGAATTAAATCAAGAAAAACAAAGCACACGTAGTTTTAATGGCCGGCCCAAGATTTTCACAAAATATTGTAAGTTTCTTGCCTTTATTTATATTTCTCGTGGAAAGCAAAGGATAGTGGTAAATTTTTTTATATTTTTAGTATATTAGTATGTAATTTCTTCACTTTTATTTTAATGAATTTAAAATTTATTCTTTTAAATTTAAACATTAAGTTTAATTATTAATATTTTTAAATTCTTTTGTTAAATTCAAGTTTATTATAGTATTATTTTTATTACAACCAAGTAAGTTTTATTGTTCTATAATATCACACCGATGAATTTTAAATTTTTTTTAATAATATTTCTAGTAGGCCCAAATTAGCCTGGGCCCGTGTGAAATAAACAATGGGGCACAACTCAGTTTTTTACAAGCCCAACAAGCAGCCCACAACATTTTCAGTAGAAACCCAAAACAATTCAACCCAAACCCTAGCCGCAGCAAGCCCCGCCTCCATCAGACTCCCCAGGCGCCGCACATCTCGGGGCCAACTGCCTCCCCCGCATCGTGCTCTTCACGATTTCCTACAAAAGTGGACTAGAAATAATCTAAAAAAGGAGAAAATACTGTAAATGGCTTATATTTTTAGGCTATATAAAGGGTATCTATTTTGTAAACAAGGGGGGATTCAGTGTAAAAAACAACAGAAAAATACGCCAAAAAAATTGAAAGAAACATTGAATACAAAGGATTTTTTTTAAAAGGTGAATCGAATTCTTTTTTTATATTTATTTTCTTTTTCTTAACGAAAATAGTAATAGAGAAAAGGGGGTCTTACCTCGTCGTCGAAACCCAAGCCTACTCCGGTTGAATCGGAGCTAGTTGGGCTGGGATTTGAATCGGCCAATTTGCCGAGAACGGCGGCGGCGTTGGCGACTGGACGAAACCCTAGCAGAGGGTTTCTTTTGTTTTTTTTTTCATTTTCTATTGCAAAAATGAGGTTTTAGAGAAAAAATTACTTTAAATAGCAGATCAAAACGACGCCGTTTTGCCCAGGCCTTGACCCGCGCGGTGACCCGACCCAGAGGGGAGGATCCGTACATTCTGGTTAAAGGAAAATTTGCACAATTGGTCTCTCCTTTTTGCAGCGCGCTTCGATTAAACCTATTTTGCTTTTTTTTTAATTGGGTCGCATATTTTATTTTTATTTCAATTTGGCCCACGCTGCTGCGCAACGTTTAGAGAGAATGGGTTAATTTCTATTTGGATCCTCCTCTTATTGTGCGCGTTTTGATTTGGTCCCTTTGCGTGTTTTCTAACTTTAAATTCGGCCCTTAAACTCCTTTTTATTTTCGTTTTAATCCTTCATTTGTCATTTTAGTTTTTTTTTTTAAATCTTGTTAATATTATTATTGTATCCTTATTATTATATTATTCATTATTTTTATCATCATTATTATTTTTATACACTTACACGCATTTTTTTTATAATATATATATACATATACTTTCTATAAATACATGCGCATTTTACATATATATATACGTTATTATTTTATTTTCATATTTTCTTTTATATACATATATATACTCATGCTTTATTAATAAATTATACTTATTTTTATTTATATTTTATAAGTATATGTACATATTTTATTATTATTTTCTTTTCATAATTTTTGTATACATGTATATATATTAACGCTTTACGATACATATACAGGTATAATTTAAATTAAGGTATTGGTTTCATGTGGTGCGTTAGCATTTTACTATACTTTTTAAAGAAAATGTATTTTGGTTGCGTCAAAGCATTAAAATCATCATATTTTATAAATTTTCAAAATATTTGGTATTCATTATTCTCGAGAAAGATTGTATCCTAACTTACTGGATTGCGATTATTTTTCGATGAATTTAAAAAGTCAAGTATTTGTTTTGCAATAAATCCAGAAATTTCAAATAAAAGCTTATTCTCAGGAATTCAAAAATGTTGGGTCCTAACTTACTGGTCATGACATTTTATTATCTCGAAATAAGGATTTCAAAAACAAAAGGCAATATTCGGTATTTTGAAGATTTAAAAATATTGTGCCCTAACTTACTGGGTGTGATGTTTTATTTCTTTGAAATAAGAATATTTTATTATTTTGATTTGTTTGCGAGTTAAAATATCTCTTTTAATTTTTTTTTAAAATTTTTGACACCAAGACATTAAATAATCAATTTGGTACCGATTTTGGGCATTACGAGGGTGCTAACCCTTCCTTGTGCGTAACTGACTCCCGAACCTATTTTCTCAGATTTCGTAGACTAAAATTGTTTTTAAGGTGAGCCGGTCACACCTCAATCAAGGATCGGTGGCGACTCCAATTTTTGTTTTTAAAGTCGACAACTAAATTTTTGTTTTAAAAAAGTGGTTTCGACAATATTAATATTAAATATGAATTTTAAAATTTTAAAATAGAAAAATTAAAGTTGAAATCAATAAAGGATACATGTTTAAACATTCTTTGGAATTCAAATTTTAAGCTTTAATAATTTAATGATTCAATTTAAAAATTTTTAATAATCTTATTATAAGTTTTGAGAATATCTATTCTTTTAAGATAATGTTTAAAATTACAATAATCCCTTTCAATCTATTAATAAGAGGATAATGTGCTTTAGAACACTCAAACCCATATCCTCCTAAATTGATAATAATACTCATACCAATCGAATTAAGATTCAATCTACGTATCTAATATAATTAACTAACATAAAATTTCTCAGATATATATACGTTAATATATTCAATCACATCACCCTATTAAATAACTAATGCAGTTGTGGACCCTAATGCAAATATTTTGTATTAAAGAAATAATGGGCAACAGTCTGGTAACATTAATGAAGCTGTGGGTCCTCTTCAACTGCAACCAAAATGTCATAAATGTAGTAAACTTTCTAAATTTATGATTACAAAATAAAAAATTCTCAAAATTGGTTTTTATTTAATTATTTCAATTAATTTATATGTAAGGATTAAATAAATTATTAAAAGATTAAAATAAAAGATATAAAAAATTCGATTCAATCGCTCAATTCAATTAATTTTTATTCGGTTCAATTAATTCGTATCAATTCTCGAATCAACTTAAAAAAATTAAATTTCAAATATATAAAAAAGTAAAAAATTAAAAGCATATATAATAAAAATATTATTTTTTAAAACAATAAAAAATCAAACCACAAAACGTGTGGTCATGTTACTCGAATTCTTACTTGCGTATCTTTGTCAAAATTAGAGATGTGAAAATTTCGGGTAAAACTTATTTAATCGGTCGAACCGAATTATTTTGGTTAATTGTTGGTTAATTGAATTAATTCGGTTCGAAATTAGTTAATTTATCAAAAATTTATATTTTTATATACATTCTACATATATTAAATTCAGTTAATTTTTGATATGTTTTATACTTGTTTTAATAAAAATAAATAAAATTCGGTTAATTTGGTTAGTTAACCGAATTAACAAAAAAAGTTCGGTTCAGTTAATTTTCTTAAAAAAAATCCAGTTTGATTAACGGTTAAAGGTTTAAAAAATTCGATTAATTTAATTAATGCAAGTTCAGATAGGTTAACCGATAGAACACCCCTGGCAAAACTAATAGATTCTATTTATATTACTCGAATTCAATCATATATTAATATTGAATAAAGATATATATTTAATATTGGTATAATAATTTATTTTAAATTTTTTATATACTTGAAGTATTTTATTAGTATTATATTTTCGCTCCTATTTTTGAATATTATGTAAAAAAATGAGTATCAAACATAAAAATAAAAAAAAAGGTTGAAAAAAAGGGGATTAGAAGAAATCTATCAAATTGCAGGGATCAACAAGTGATGATCTGGTTTTGGGTAATTAATTTTCGAAATAAAAATGGGCAACGTTGTTCAGCTTGTAAGGAAATGATCAATGAAGAAGGTAATCCAGTGGACACCTAATCACAGTTTCTTCTTTGTCTTTGGGCTTTTTTCAGTTTCCTACGTTGTCCCAAAGTTCATGCAGAAGCCCAAAGCAAAATACCAGGTTCAATTTCTTCACAGACCTTGCACTCAAACAATGCATGTCAACTTCGCCTTCTTATTTGTTTATATGAAAATGAAGTGTTTTCCTTAACACGATTTGTGTTTGTGGGAAACAGATACCTGATAAAAATTTTAATCACGACTTTATACAAGTCAAGAGACATAAAAGATATTATTGTTACATAAAAGATTAGAGGTGAATAATGCAAATAGGTGAGCAATTGAGCATTAGGTTAAGTTGATTAGCACACCGACATTAAAAATGAATGAACAAAGTTGTGACAAATAAGCAAAATCACCAAATCTAATCTTAAATTGATGTCAAAGTCCACCAACCTCCATAACTTAAAGAATTTAAACAGTCCATCTCATGTCATGTGCAAACTAATCTATTCAATTATTTGATAAACTTCACCCACAAGCCACTATTTAAGATATGGTTGGTCACTCTTTAACCTTTTTAAATCCTCCTTTTCGACTCATATTATCTTGCTTTTTTGACTTTTCATAACATACAGAATCATTAGTTACTCTATTTTTTAATTATTTGAGAGATATTTAAGTATTTCTTCATCAATAATATTTACAAGATATTGAGGTATCTTTCAACTTTTTAAAAGATATTTACATATTTTTCCATAAATAATATAAATTTTGAATATCTTTCGACTTTTTAAATTCATATTGACTTAATCATGGAATTGAGGATTAAAGGAAAAGCAAAGGCAAAGGGTAGAAAGTGTTGAAAAGAAGAAGAATCTGTTCCACCTTTCTATCAATGAAAAGCCCAACTTTAGCCATTGGGATGGGAAGCTGAAATGCTATTGGCTCCAAAACAATCAAAATTATTACTGCAAAATATTAAGTCTATCAAATTTCTTCCCATGCAATTAAAATCTCCTCAATAATTTACTCTTTTAAATTAATATCATAATTATTAATTAAACTAGTACCAAGTAGAAGAAAAACTTGTGGAAAATCAAGTTGGAAAAGAAATTAAAAGAGTGGTTATGGCTAACAGTCATATATCAATATACTTTTTCGAACATAACAACATGGTTCCAAAGTTCGTCCAAAAGGAAAAACATAGTTTCAAAGAAAATAACTAAAAAAGTTGGATAAAAAAATAAAAACAGAGAAAAAAGATCAGATATTTACAATCTATATGTTATTTTTTCTTCTTTTTTCAACAAAAGTAATAGGTGACACATAAGTCTACAAAAGAATGATCTCAATATACTTCAAAAAAAAAAAAAGTATGAGAAGTTTGTTATTTCCCCAATTTTGGGGAAAGTGGAGAGACGAAGAGGGTTCAAAGTTTGTGCGTGGCAAAGCCTTCCAGTAAGCCAAGCCAAGCTGCAAATTATCTGAAAAAAGAAGATATTTTTCCATGTTTAAGATTGTTTTTTTTATATATATATGGGGAGAAAAGATTTGATATTTCGTAAAAGCTGAAACCCCCCGAGGTCTAAAACAGTATGTAGATGCCGTTTTTGCCTAAAGGGAAATGCCGTGTGGGCATCACGTCCCTGCCCTTATCTTTACATCCTATCTTCTCTTCTCTCTCTTTTGTCTCTTTGGTCTGATCAGTAATTCGGAATCAGAGTAGGCCATTTCTCTTTGTTTTGGATTAGAGTTTTGCTTAAAGTCCCAACTTTTGTTTTGGAATTGGTTTAGAGGTTGATGAAAAGGGTAAGAAAAAAGTTGGGTCTTTTTTATGGAAGAAATGAAGGTGGAAATTTTAAATTTTACAGGAATTATTTGAAAGCTAGTGAATTTGGAGTTTACTGATAGATTGAAGGAAAGGGCAGCAAAAAGAGTTGTTTTTTTTCTTTCTATTATTTTTTTAGGAAAAAAAGCGAAGAAACAGATCAAATCAAAAAAAGTAGAAGCAACATGTAAGATTGATTCCAAACCCTTTTTTTCTTTTTATTTTCTCTGGGTTAAATTTAAGGTTGTTTTTTTTAAAAAAAAATTTGGTGATCCTTTGTTCTTGGGAATTTCAGAGAGGAATGGCGATGCTTGTAGAGCCACCAAATGGGGAGAAGCCAAGAGGGAAGCACTACTATTCAATGTGGCAGACCCTTTTCGAGATTGACACAAAGTACGTTCCAATCAAGCCAATAGGGAGAGGAGCATACGGGGTCGTTTGCTCATCCATCAACAAGGAAACCAACGAAAAAGTGGCTATAAAGAAGATCAACAATGTATTCGACAATCGTGTTGATGCGTTGAGAACTTTGAGGGAGTTGAAACTTCTCAGACACATTCGACATGACAATGTGATCGCTTTGAAGGATGTCATGATGCCAACTCACAGAACCAGTTTTAAGGATGTTTATTTGGTTTATGAGCTTATGGACACGGATTTGCATCAGATTATCAAATCTTCTCAGCCACTTTCTAAGGATCATTGCAAATATTTTATTTTTCAGGTACTTGGAAAGTAACCCTTTTCTTCTCAACTCTTATTATGATTTGCTTATGATTATTGCTTTTCTAATGTTAAAATGTTGAAATATTTTTCTGCATTATTAGATTTAACAGGTAAATTTTTATGTCCTGGATGATCAGAAATGGTATTAACCAAGTCTAGATGGTACTTTTGGTAATGCATATTAACTATTGAGTTCAAGTAACAAAGCTAGAAGTCATTGGACTTGTTATGATCTTGTTGTTTGATTTCCACATTTTGCAAGGCCTTTGCAGTTCACAATGTATAGTGTCTAGTTAGCATTAATAGCCGTCCTTTGATGCTAAATTGTATGCCTTTTTGGGTTTGGGACTTTTATGAGTTCCATGCTGATCTGGTCCCAAATTGAATTTAGTTTGGCAGAACTATGGGGCATTGAGTTACTAGGCTTAATACAACTTGTGTTGTACTTCTGGAAACTTATTAGTAAATTGATTATGGTACAAGATGATGATAATAGATCAACAGTTCAAGGAGTACAGTTGCATATTTATTGAAGGAGAGTTATTTGGTAGTTGTTTGTAATCATAAAGGTATGAATAGTATGCAGTGTTCATTTGATTCGGCAAGGGTTCTTTCAAATTTGATTTGTTATGCTTCCCTTCCTCTTCCCTTTCGTTGGATTCTCATACATTTTTGATTTGTTTGGTTTGCTTTCTTTGCAAGGTGGTAAATAATAGTTTACGTATCTTCTCTTGTCAGTTTTTTTTTTCCTAGTAGCCATCATAATTACTTCATTAAATACTTGTAGATTGGTTCCTATACCAGGCAAAGGTAATAATAATGTAAACTTAAAAAATTATGTGCTTCGACATTTGCATATGCTACAATGAACTTAATTGCGATCTCGTGTCAAATATTATGTGTAAATTTAGTCTTTTTTTCATTCCCTGTCGTTCATGTCTCATAAGTATTGTCTGCTTGTTACTAACCTTTAGTGCATATTTTAGTTACTACGAGGGCTGAAGTACCTTCACTCGGCAAATATCCTTCACCGAGACTTGAAGCCTGGGAACCTCCTTGTCAATGCTAACTGTGACCTAAAGATATGTGATTTTGGGCTTGCCCGAACCAGCAGAGGTAATGAACAATTCATGACAGAGTATGTTGTCACCCGTTGGTACCGTGCACCTGAGCTCCTACTATGCTGTGACAATTATGGGACATCCATTGATGTTTGGTCAGTAGGATGCATCTTTGCAGAGATTCTTGGTCGGAAACCAATCTTTCCTGGAACAGAGTGCCTCAGCCAGCTTAAGCTAATAATCGATGTCCTTGGAAGCCAGCAAGAGGCTGATCTTCAGTTTATTGATAATCCCAAAGCCCGAAGGTATATCAAGTCACTTCCTTATTCTAGGGGCACCCATCTTTCCCATTTATATCCTCAAGCCGATCCATTAGCCATAGATTTGTTGCAAAGGATGCTTGTTTTTGACCCATCTAAGAGAATTACCGTCACAGAAGCTCTCCTACACCCATACATGTCAGGGCTATATGATCTGAGGTGCAATCCACCTGCCCAAGTCCCGATTGATCTCGACATAGACGAGAACATGAGAGAAGAGATGATTAGGGAGATGATGTGGGCTGAGATGCTTCATTACCACCCAGAGGCTGCATCTGCAAATGCTTAGATGACATTGTTTTAAGCTATGCTGGGTTCTGTTACTTTGTTATAATGTTTGTTTTGCAACCAGTATTATTATTTAACCTAGAAGAACACCATTGAAACTTCTGCATGCCATGGAACTTTGCATTGAGATTTTTAGTTTTGATTGGCTCGTGTTAACCTGTAAATGCTATTATTTTTAGCCCGGATATCTTCTCACTCTGTTGATGAGCCGACAGCATATCCAATTGTTACCCGAAATTTAATTCACAGATTAGCAGACAGAAGAACATTTAACTAATAAAGTTGATAATTTTAGAAATTAATTCAGTCTGAAAATAAAGAAAAAGTTGCAAATATTAGAATTTGAGGCACCTAGAAGTGGACACTTGAGTTAATTTATATGAACCAAAATTGCTGCTTTTTGAGATTATTAAGCTAGTTGCCGATAAAGCTACAGCTACAATGACAGATTTATTGTTTGTTGGCATCATATGCCAGGTTCAAGTCTTGTGTCACTCAATCCCTTCTCCTATATAGCGCTAAAAGAACAGTTGGAACAAAATATTTTTGACAGGCAGAAGGGACGACCTCTGCGCCTATATATAGTATCAGCAATGTGAATCTCGTTTCTATTTAATGGTATTTGAGAAAGGACTTCTTGACATGAATAATGTTTGTGATAGTTTTTCTGGTCTCATAGGGTAGAAGAAGGTGACGTTGAAAATTACTTAATATATTCAATTGTTTGTATAGTTTTAAGGTCACAAATTCAAATTCCACTGAGAGCAAATATTGATATTTCTTTGGCGGATGGAGTCGCTCCCTTGTGAACTTCTTGAGACCCTCAGCAGAGGTTGAAGATAAACCTAGGATGGAACCAAACACAAAAACTCCAGGTCCAATATCGATTTATTGGGAATCCTTCGACTCTCAATGGATGACACACTTATCCAAGAGGGAGTCTAACTTCCCATTAACAAGTTTTAACTAAATTGAATTACAATTAAGGTTTAATGGTATAAAAATCCCAAAGCATTTTTAAACAAAAAAGGAGCCTCTTCAAACTTTTTGGACTTAATCGAACCCTTCAATTAATAAAATTGGTCAAATAAATCATTTGACTAATGTTGACCATTAAATCTATTCTTTCGATGTGGTAGTTCATTGATGATACATTATAATCAATGTGTCCCTATTTTATCTTATAAATCATATCACCAAATAATTTAAAAATTATAAACATTTAACAAAATTAAAAATATAAAATTAAGAAAAATAATTTATTTTAAAAGATTCAATTGATAAGTTACTTTGACAGCTAATTCTTTTCTCATGCAAATTATAGAGGAAGTTTTCCTAATTGCCACATATACAAGCAATCATAACAATATATATTAAAAAAAAAGGGTTTGAAAATAATAACATAGGATATCCTTCTTCCTTTTGTTAAAGGCTATAAGGGTAAAGAAGATGCCACCCTAAAACAAACTTTATATTATAAAACCCAAAAGCTTCTTCCTTTTTATTTTTTAAATATATGAAATATTCTTTTTATTCAGCTTTAGATTAGTTTGGTCAGATTCCGACAACGTAAATCAGACGAACTAAGTTGGAAATTTCCCTTCACACCCATTTTATTTAATTTCAAGTCAAAAAGTTTAAATATTTTTTAATGTGTAGATCTCTCAAACATGTCTTTAATCTATTTTGCTTCAATCCTACTTTAATTATTTTTATTTAATATTTCTTGTTTAAATATTTAAATATCTACTCTAATTTTAAATAAGTGTTGAATGTGGTGGCAAGACTAAATTGTATTCTCAATATCAAAATTCAAGTTTAATTATTACAAGAAACAACCGTAAGACTTAAATACTCATAAATGTCAATTTTTTTAAAAAAAATTACATGTATAGGCCAGTTTTGAAAAAATCACGGGAATAGGCCGATTTTACGAAAACGCGTCGTCGTACGCAATCCTACATTGTCCAGGAAATAAGCTGCAAATAGATTATGAGTTTATATATATCCATATCTCATATCCCACATCGTTTAAGAAAATAAGGGAAATGAGACTTTGGGTCTATATAATGACTTGTTTTGTAAGTTTTATTCTACATTAATAGGTGGTACCAGTAGATAAGAAAAAATATTGGTGATGCCGTTTTTAGTGTTGATGTGGTAAAAAGCGTTTCCAGTTTGTAGCATTTTTCTGTCAATATGTTGGGTGTATTTTTATAAAACCGGTCTATTCCCGTAATTTTTTCAAAAAACAACCTATTCAAATTTTTTTTTAAAAATCGACATTTATGAATCTTTAAATCCAATTATAAAGTTCGGATGTTATCCCATAAAAAATTTGCACACACAAATAATTATTTCACAAACCAAACTTTTATTTATTTTGGGTTAAAAATTTTATTAGATCCATCCATGCATTCTTACCTCTTTCTAGGTAGGTTTGAAGAAATCATTTTGGTTTGCTTTCTTGTGTTTCCAATGTTTTGCTTATACGTAATAGTATTTCTTCTCTGCATTATCGAGTTTAGATGATAAATATTGCAGTTAAAAATAGATATTCATTTTTTAAATTAAAAATTTATATTTATATTCAAATTTTCTTGCACATTCTTTATAATTTGCTTGTTCAAGTGAAAGTTTGTGTAAAAGAATTTCTACAAAAAGAACTCAATGGACATAATCGTTGCTTTGAAGCAAAGGATTATACAAACCTACAAAAGCACTATCAATGATTGTACGCAGCGTTTTGTTAATGTATGAAGATAATACTTTTCAAAAAACCACCATGTTGGCATACATTTTTCAAGTACATGGATAATAGATTAACAGGAAATTTTAATGTTTGATGATGGTACATACGGGCAATTTCTCAAAAAAAACTTTTTTTTTAAATTATTGAAATGGGTCCGGTATTTTATTATTTATCGGAATGGGTCTTTTCCGGCAAATCGCGTCCACGTCAGCGCGATGTTAGGGGACGTGCCAGAAAATCGCAGCCACGTCAGCGCGCTTTGCTGACGTGGCAACAAATCGCATCCACGAGGGGGCGATTTGTTGCCACGTCAGCAAAGCGCGCTGACGTGGCCGCGACTTGCCCAACGCGTGAACAGTGCAACTAATGAAATTTTATGTATATAGTTGCACTAAATTATTTAAATTATTTATAATACCTAAATTATCCCTATTTATTTGTTATATTACATAAAATACTCCTTTGAAAATACAAAACATTATGATAGCTAATTTAAAATTTATTCTCCACAACTAATGAAAATCATTTAAAATACTAAAACTAGATTTGTCTGAACAAACTATAAGAAAATCCCTGAAATGCTGTGATTTCTTCGTCTTCAACGAAAGATCTCGAGATTGATCACGGTGAGGAAAGCTTGTGCTTAATGAGGAAGCAAATTTGGACACTCGGAATCATCTAACAATTATGCAGAACAGCAGCCGTCTTTCTTCACAGCTGAAACATCATCCCCAAAGCCGACATTGATGGTTTGTCCCTTGGGCAATGTTGTTTGATCATTCCCTCATTCGAGTGCTTTTTGACTGATCACATGATGTATTTGAGTTAGTACTTCAGTGAATGCATGCTCAACATTTGTAGATTCAAGGGCAGATGTTTCCATAAAGAAGTGTGTACAGTGGGCGCGACTTATCTATTTACTTTTTTCTCCAAAACCCTAAAAGTCCTAAAAACTCTAAAAGTCCTAAAAACCCTAAAACCCTAAAACTTAAAATCCAAAAACCTACAAGTCAGGAAACCACGGCCACATCAGCGCGCTTTGCTGACGTGGCAACAAATCGCGTCCACGAGAGGGCGATTTGTTGCCACATCAGCAAAGCGCTCTGACGTGGCGGCAATTTCCTGGCACGTCTCCTGACATCGCGCTGACTTGGACGCGATTTGTCGAAAACGGCCTATTCCGATAAATAATAAAATACCGGGCCTATTTCGATAAATTTATAAAAAATTAAACTTTTATTGGTAAATAAGCCGGTACATACCTCCATAAACATTTTTAATGTAAAGGTTATGAAATTTGCAATTTCCAGTTAGCATTCATATATTGGTTTTTGTCAACGGAGCAGGCTTACCTGCTCCCTTCTTAAAACTTTACAGTATGGCTAGGACCGTGTCTCAATCAACTTTAGACCATTTTAGGTATTGACCAGGTCCTATTTTATTCCACGAGTTGTTGATCGAATGAATGTTTGGATTTATGCATACACAGATATGCTCAACTTTTCTGTAAATATTTTGATATGAGCTCTTAGTATTATGTATAAAAAAAATCATGGCTAGAGTAGAGACCCAGATTTAAATAAATTTGGCAATGTGACATATTATAGAAACATTATTTTTAATTTATTTATTGTAATTAATCGTGATAACTTGAGTAATTATGTTAAACACAATTATTACTAAAAGCACAATCTTAGATAATTATCCTGGGCAAGCAAATGTGGGCATTTTAGTACCAACTCCAACCTTTCTGCATCTTTTTCCTGCTTTTGATTGATGCAAAGCTAGTTGCCTAATATTACGTCATCTCTTTCATTTGATTGTCATTTCAAACAAAGTCTCCCTTATAAATACCCATTCCCCACTTTGAAAGCTCTCATCATAACAACGTTTTCTCTTCATATTTCAGCTGTTTCCACTTCAACCATACACCTTTTTGTCTAGAAAGTAAAAAAGGTAAACACTATGGTTCATTATATCATAGTTATTACTCTTCTAGCCCTTGGCCTTGCCCCCCATTGTTTGTCTTCCAAGACAGTTGGGGGAGGATACCTTTACCCTCAGTTTTACGATCATTCATGTCCCAAAGCTCAAGAGATTGTGAGAAACGTTGTTGCCAAAGCTGTTGCAAAGGAACCTCGTATGGCTGCTTCATTGCTTAGGCTACACTTCCACGACTGCTTTGTTAAGGTAACTTCATCCTCGCCAAACCAATGGCAAAGTGTTTACTACTCGACTGTCAGTGTCGAATACAAGACTAGTGTGTCTAATATGGATATATTCAATCTTTTCCAAGTTTTTCTTTGAAGGATTATATCATTATATATGGTTATATAGCAGCAAAGTTTAACAATTCATTGTTTCCAGGGCTGTGATGCATCGATTTTGTTAGACAGCAGCGGGAGCATTATCAGCGAAAAGAGGTCGAATCCAAACAGGAACTCAGCCAGAGGATTCGAAGTGATAGATGAGATCAAAGCTGTAATGGAGAAAGAGTGTCCTCATACAGTGTCATGTGCTGATATTATGGCTTTGGCTGCTAGAGATTCTACCGTTCTCGTATGTCGTTTTGGTTATAGTCTTGTCTTGTCATTGAAATTGACCCCGTGGTAACATGTTTTTTTGGATTTGCAGACAGGTGGGCCTAGCTGGGAAGTCCCCCTTGGAAGAAGGGATGCCAGAGGTGCAAGCTTGAGTGGCTCTAACAACAACATTCCTGCTCCAAACAACACATTCCAAACAATTCTCACCAAGTTTAAGCTACAAGGCCTAGACATTGTTGATCTTGTTGCACTTTCTGGTAAGCTATATAGTTCTTTCACATTCTGCAAATAACCAAGAAAGGCAATACTCTGAATATATATGACCAAGTTGTCCATATATATATCATGCAGGGAGCCACACAATAGGAAATTCCCGATGCACCAGTTTCAGGCAGAGACTATACAACCAATCAGGCAATGGACAACCAGACAACACACTTGACCAATCCTATGCTTCTCAGCTGCGCAGGAACTGTCCAAGATCAGGCGGCGACCAGAACCTGTTTTTCTTAGATTTTGTTAGCCCCATAAAGTTCGACAACAGCTACTTCAAGAACTTATTGGCTAACAAGGGACTGTTGAACTCTGACCAAGTTTTGTTCACAAAGAATGGTGAATCAAGGGAGTTAGTGAAGACATATGCTTATAACCAGGAACTCTTCTTTCAGCAATTCGCTAAGTCCATGATTAAGATGGGGAATATTTCACCGTTGACAGGGTATAGGGGTGAGATCAGACAGAATTGCAGGAAAATTAATGCTTAAAATCATCAAGTGATAATTATATGAATAAAGTTTGTATTCCTGTTTGTCATGTTATTTTGGTTTCCTTGTATTGAATTATTAATAAAAGAATTTCATTTGTGTGTATTGCTGGGCCAACGATTGTCCTTTTCTTTGTTCCCTGTTTGAAATAAATGGGCTCTGTGAGACTTGTTTTTTAAATCTTTTGCCATATTGGATTTGGGTTTTGTTGATGTTAACGGAAGGAACAAGATTTTTCCCAACGAATTCCCCTTCTCCAACTCATTCGGATCTTTGAGACACATTCCAACTTAGAATGTTTCTTCGCTCTTATTACATCTATTCCACAAACAAAGCTTTTAATCTTCTCCATTGTCTTTTTTAATCTCCATGCTATCACTTTCACTTCATTTCGTTTCCTCTCAAACTCCATAAAAAACGATAATGGCGATCGGGGGAAAGTCTCGTGTTGCTAAGCGTTCCTCTTCTGTTTCGTATGCATCCACTGTAACCACTGTGGTCTTCGTAACCTTATGTGTTTTGGGTGTTTGGATGCTCACTTCCAACTCCGTTTCCTCCCCTCAAACCACCACCACCACTCGCACCATCACTGACACCAATAGTGACATTGCATTTTCTGGTTCCAATGAAGAACAACCCTCCAAAATTAACGAAGATCAGAAAGATAAAGCGGTGTTCGAAGATAACCCTGGCCAACTTCCCGATGAGGCCGTCAAGCCTGACGATGATAAGGTGTCGGAGTCCGATGATCTAGATAAAGTGAAAGAAGGTGCGGCTGTTGAAGAAACCCGACATGGTTTACAAGGAAAAGAATCAGCAGAAGAACAGGAGAAGCAAAAAATGAGTGAAACTCAGATATCCGAAGAAAGTGTGTTGACTCAAAACCAACAATCGAAGCAAAATGGTCTCAAGGAAGTTGAAGATAATAAGCAAATGAGTAATGAAGAACCCATCAAGGTTCATCAAGAGGAAACTATCAACAATCAGGATCTGTCGGAAGATCAAGATCAAATTCGGGTTGTGGAAAAGAAACAAATAAACGAGAAACCCAAGGAACGGCGTGGCAAAAAGAAGAAGAAACACGCTGAAAGCATTGAGAGACCGCTGGAGACGACGATGATCGGGAAATCAAAGAAGGATGATGTGGCGGAAATGGAAGATGAACCGAGGGTAAACAAACCAAAAATTCAAGACCAACTAGAGGAGGATGAACCCAGGGGAACCAAACAACTGAACCAAGACCAACTAGAGGAAGATGAATCGAAGGGGACCAAACAACTAAATCAAGATCAACTAGAGCAAGATGAACACAAGGGAAACAAACTACAGAATCATGACCAACAAGAGTCGCAGGTGCAAGGGATCGACAACGCCACATTCAATGACGAAACCAAGGACAAACCGGAGATTCTAAACGCCACCCAAACTGATACGTTCCAGAGTTTATTGAAGACAAAGACGAACCAGGAAACAGCGGAGAAAGACACCCAGATTGAAGCTCAACAACAGCATGAGTCCACCTCGGAGGAAACGTTAGGAAGTACCATTCCGAAAGAGTCCAACGAATCGAAGAACGCCTGGAAGTCGCAAAAGGCACAATCAGAGAACGAGAAGGAGAGACGGAGGGACGAATCGAGCGGCAAAGAGGGCCTCTATGGTTACACTTGGCATTTGTGCAACGTAACTGCTGGCCCTGATTACATACCCTGTTTGGATAACGAGGAAGCTTTGAAGAAATTACGCAGTACCAGGCACTTCGAGCATCGGGAGAGGCATTGCCCTGAGGAAGGACCAACGTGTTTGGTCCCTCTTCCAAAGGGATACAAACGGCCCATCTCCTGGCCCAAAAGCAGAGAGAAGGTAAAGATTGAATTGAATTGAATTGAATTGAATTTAAACCTGTTGGATTGATAACGATTTTTGTAACTGGCAGATATGGTACAATAATGTACCACATACGAAACTGGCTGAGTTTAAAGGGCACCAAAACTGGGTTAAAGTGAGCGGCGACTTCTTGACTTTCCCCGGTGGAGGTACCCAATTCATCCATGGCGCCCTCCACTACATCGACTTTCTCCAACAGGTAAGTTCCACAAGCCTCATCAACTAAACCGTTATTTGCTTATGAATCTGCAATGATGATGTTTCAAGAAAGAATATTATGTTGGCTTAATTGTGGTTGCAGTCAGTACCCAACCTTAAATGGGGTAAACACACCAGAGTGATCTTGGATGTTGGATGTGGGGTTGCAAGCTTTGGAGGGTATCTTTTCGATAGAGATGTTTTAACAATGTCTTTTGCCCCCAAAGATGAGCATGAAGCTCAAGTTCAATTCGCCCTCGAAAGAGGAATCCCTGCTATATCAGCTGTGATGGGTTCTCAGAGGCTACCGTTTCCTTGTAGAGTCTTTGATGTGGTTCACTGTGCACGTTGTAGAGTGCCGTGGCATGCTGAAAATGGTATGCTTCTGCTAGAACTGAACCGTGTACTGAGACCTGGAGGATATTTTATCTGGTCAGCCACCCCTGTCTATCAGAAACTTCCAGAGGATGTTGAAATATGGAATGGTAGAACACAAACACAATACTATCAATTCAGTTCAAACATGGTTTTAAGCGTTTCCATGGGGCTGACATGTCAAGTTTGTTTTGCAGCCATGTCGTCCCTGACAAAAGCCATGTGTTGGGACCTTGTGACCATCAAAAGGGATAAATTGAACTCCGTTAGTGCTGCCGTCTATCGAAAACCTATCACAAACGAATGTTATGACAAAAGGCCGGATAATAATCCACCAATGTGTAAAGAAAACGATGATGCAAACGCTGTCTGGTATGTTTCTTCACGCACTCTATCATGTTTTATGCACCATAAAGGCGATTGATTCATTATTGCTGGTTTCATTTCAGGCATGTACCCCTGCGGGCTTGCATGCATCGCGTACCGATAAATCCAGCTGAAAGAGGAACACGATGGCCTGCACATTGGCCTAATCGGCTGCAGAAAGCTCCTTATTGGTTGAACCGAACCCAGATGGGGATTTATGGGAAACCGGCTCCTCAAGATTTTGTAAAAGACTATGAACACTGGACTCGAGTAGTTAGCAAGTTGTATATGAGTGGATTGGGAATCAGTTGGTCTAATGTTAGAAATGTGATGGATATGAGAGCTGTTTATGGAGGGTAATGGTCGTTTCTCTTCTGTTTTCAATTTTGACTCTGCCACTAACAAATATCAAAGTTCTCTCATATATTTTCACCTTGGATGCTTGCAGGTTTGCAGCAGCTTTGAAGGACATTAAAGTCTGGGTGATGAATGTGGTGAACCTTGATTCTCCGGATACACTTCCGATCATCTACGAACGCGGTCTTTTCGGAATGTACCACGATTGGTGCGAGTCGTTTAGCACATATCCGAGATCGTATGATCTCCTGCATGCCGATCACCTTTTCTCGAAGCTGGAAAAGAGGTAGAATTAGAAATTAGAACATGATCTCCCCATTCATAATCTTCTTTTGTTTGTTAAATGACTTGCACGTTGGGTGTCCATAGGTGCAAACTTCAACCAGTGTTGGCAGAGGTTGATAGAATCGTGAGACCAGGTGGAAAATTGATAGTTCGTGATGAATCAGATGCCATTGGTGAAGTTGAGAACTTGTTGAAATCACTGCACTGGGAAGTTCATTTAACTTTCTCCAAAGATCAAGAAGGAATACTAAGTGCTCAGAAAGGTGATTGGCGGCCTACAGCATATCAAGCTTCCATCTGATGACATCCCATTATCTGTATTTTGATCATTATTTTATTATTTGTTGGAGCATTCATGGATATGCCTAGTTTTTTTGGGTGTCTATAGGTCTTTTAGATTGTTGGGTTTTTAGTTCACATCCTCTTTCTTTTCGTTTTATCTGCCCCTAAACTTTTTGTAAACATTTTCTTCGATTCAGATCAACATGAAAAGAAAAAAGATATTTAGAAAGAACATGGAAATATAATTTATAATTATAGTTTTCAAATTTATTAATTTAATTTTTTTGGTTGGGAGAATATAAAGTTACTAATTCAAGATGATGAACATTTGCCCTTTTTTTTTCAAGTATAAATACAATCAAAATACAATATAAATACATGTCCAACGTATTAAATTATTGAAGTACAAATAAGCTATTACAACACAAACGGACTAGAAACTAGTACAATTTAGATTAAAGTGAGATGAATTGAACTAACAAGACGAACAATTGCCTTTTTTTAATATGTAAACCACAACTATCGATAATTAAAATACGAGAGAACCTCAAATTGTGGCCTATTGACCAAGTCTTCATCTACTCCAAAAATAACTAGAGGTGCTCATGGGACAGGTTTAAGTCGGGCTTAAGTATGATACTAACATACTTTATGTTTGTTTAAGTCTAGCCTGAAATATAAGCCTAAAAATTTATTCAAAGTCATCCATATGTGCAAAAGGCTAATCCAAGCCTATTTTAAGCCCGCGCCATTTTTTTAAATATTTATATTATATTATTTTAATATTTAATAATTTTATATATTTTTTATTTATTGAATATTTTTATATAGTCATCTTAACATTATTTTAATGTTTACATTATAGTATTATATATTTAGTATAAAATTTTTTTAATGTGTTCAAAATTACATAATATAAAATATTATAAACTTAAAAATGGGTCGGGTCGAATCGGTTGGGTTGGATTTGGGCCTTGAATGTTGAAGCCCGAGCCATATTTTAAACGGACCTATTTTTTTGCTCGGGCCTATTTTTCGAGTCTAAAATTTTTACCTAAATCATTCTAAATTTCGATTTGGCCTTCGGTTCTGGATATATAACTCAATCCATTAACAAAATTAAAAATAACTTAAAGTACAAATAGTAACAAAACAATTGAGCAAGTGTCAAAAATAACACATGAATGACAAAAATTGAGAAAATCTATAAAAAAAAAATTACACACGACATGACACTATTAAAGTTATTGAATATTTTCAATTAAACGTTGACATTTCAGCATAATTTAATTAGGATTATTATCAAGTATACTATCAATGGAAAGTAAAAATTCAACAAGTATAATTATTTATTTTTAAAATTTTAAAATTATTTTTAAAAATTCAACAAGTATAATTATTTATTTTTAAAATTTTAAAATTATTTTTTAGATTTTTTTAATGCCCCTGAAAGAATGCATTTATGGATTTCTTTTACTTTTCATTTATAGTGTATTAACCACATCAGTCTCTATCGTCAGATTCGAACACGAGACACCACATTTGTTGTTGAAGTAACTTCGATCTCAATTCAACGTTTAACAAGAAATATTTCAACAATTCAGGCCACTCAATACATTCATTACGATATCTAAGTTTAAAAGAACATCCAAAAGCACTTGATGAACTATATTTGGGTTCTAACTAAACTTACGACAGCTTTCGTTAATCATCGATAACAAATGAGAACCAAAACGTAAAAATGATTAAAATAGGAATAGTGTTGTTGACACCATTTTTTTGTGAAAACAGGGTCGATTTGGATTTTAAAAATGAAAAACGAACATGGGAGTCGCCACCCATCTTTTTTGATGAGGTGTGATCAGGCTACCTCGAAAAATAGTTGTTTTAATAAACAATTTGATTTTATCAAAACAACGATTTTGGTCCACGAAAATTAGAAAACGGGTTCGGGAGTCAATTACGTACGAGAAAGGATTAGCACCATCGTAACCCCCAAAATTGATACCTAGTTGATTAATTAGTATCTTAGTGTCGAAGATTGAAAATTTAAAAAAGATTCAAAACATGATCCTTTGTTGAAATGCTAAAAATTTTAAGAAAATGGCATATTTCACGTTAATCGAGAAAGAGAATTACATCCTGTAAGTTAGGACACAATGTCTTGAATTCTCGATACGAGAATAAATGCCAAAAAAATTATTTATTTTGAAAGATATTTGATTATCTCGGGTTTAGAAAAAAGATCATGTCTCGTGAGTTAGAACACGATCTTTTGTTAATTCCCGAGAACATTTAAAAACTTTGTTTGAAATGATTCGTGTATTTGGATTTATCGAGAAAATCAAAACTCCGTAAGTTAGGGTACGATTTTTCGAATCTCAAAATATGAAATGCTATTTATTTAAAACAAATTTTGATATATCGAGTAATATGAAACACGATGTCATAATAAAAAAATGCGAAAACAAATTACATTGTTGATATGCATAACAAAACAATAATAAATACAATGGTGTAAAGATAATATGAGCAATAGCAACGAAAATAAGATAAATAAATAGGACAAATCAATAGCATACAAAATAACAAGTAATAAGCAAATAAAAGTGAAACATTCTTTTAAAATAATAATGAAAGCGTAAATAGATAAATAAATAAAGAAAATGAATAAAATTATAAGAATGTAAAAAGATATATGTATGTACATATATATATATAAATTATAAGATATAATAAGAAATATATATAAGCATGTATATATATATGAAAATTAAGAATATGTATATAGATATATATATAGATATGTTTATAAATTATAAAATATAAAAAATATATATAAATATGTATATATGTATATAAGTTATAAAAAATATGTACGTATATTATAAAAATGTATGTATATATATGTATATAACAAAATTTTAGAATTAAAAAGGTATAAATGAATGAATAATAATAGTAATAACAATAAATAATAATACAAGATTAATGATGTCATATAATAATATTAATAATATTAAAATTATTAATTTAATAATAAAATAACTAAAATAACTAATAGAGGATTAAATTGGAAACTAAACTAAATTTTGGGGTCGAAATTAAAAATGAAAAAAAAACAACGGAAAGGATTAAATCATAACGGGCGTGAAAGGAAGAGGACCAAAAGGGAAATACTCCCACGATGATCAAACGGTGTCGTTCTGGCGAGGACTAAATTGAAATCGAAAATAAACTAAAGGGGTAAATTTAAAAATAAGAAAAACCTGATTGCAAAAACATTAATAAGCGGAAGGGCTAAAAGCGTAATTTTCCCCTCCATATAAAAAACACGCGGATCCCCCTGGAGCGGGTCGGGTCGCGCGCGGGTGAGGGCGTAAAATGACGTCGATTCGACGTCGATGTGCATTGGCGCAAAACGGCGCCGTTTCGCGCACTTATATAACCCAAATTTTTTTTAAATTTCATTTACAGCCCTTCACCCCAAAAAAAAACTGAAAATGTCTCTCAAAAAATCCCCCTCCCTCTAAAAATCCGGTCAGGGGTCCGACCACTAGCCACCGTGTCAGCCGCCGCGCACGGGGGCTGACGAAGGTAAAAAAATTGTTTTTTATTTTATTTTCGGCCCCTTAGACTCAAGCCCGACCTCAAAACACCCAAAAACGCAATAAAAAGGACTAACAACCCTCTCAACGAAGGGTTTTGTCACTGAAAAAAGGACCTTCCGACGACCAAGACGCGACACAACTCCGGTGAGTCCCTTCCCCTTTTCTTTTTTTATTTTATTACTTAAATGCAAAAGGAAAAAAAAGAAAGAAAGACGAAAAAAAATCAAACGAATATTAAAAAAACAATAAAGGATCACCTCTAAAATGCCTTTTTATTTTCTAATGTTCATAAAAAAAGAGAGTTTTACAAGCATTAGATCTTGGTTTTTATAGTCGAGATATACATGATTTAATTTTAGTTTTTCTTGTTTCTGTTTGTTGCTTGCGTGTTTATCTTCTTCTTGCAGGTGATTTGATAGCGTAAGTGGGGCGGTGCTGAAAGGGGCAGGTGGCTGTGCGGCGGCAAACGTCAGAAGGGCTAGGGTTTCAGCTTTTTTGAAACCCTAGTTTGACTTTGTTTGTTGGGCTGGGGTGTTGGGCTTCTGTTTGGGTTGTATTTGGGTTTTTTGTGTTTGCCTGGGCTGGGCAAAATTTGTGCTGTACAAGTGTCACAACATGCATTCTTCAGTTTTCTCAAGATTTGCAATGTTTCTTATGAGGCTACCAAGCATCAATAAAGTTATAACTAATAACACTCAAAAACCATGTTCAAAACATCATATATATATACCTATTTCAACACATACATTCAGCCTAATCACTGACATGCTCGATAAGCACTTACCTTTCCTACCAAACTAGTTAACGTTGCTAGTAAGAAACTAATCATTCAATTAACTAATTACCACATTTCTAATTCATACCACATCATATAAACCCTAAGCATAAGAGAATATTAAAGCTTATAGTTATAACAGCAGAGTGATTTGATCAACAACACATAATAAAGAGTTAGACATTTTCTAGTTCCATCATAACAAAATTAAGCTTAAGCTTAACACTTGTATACATGAGCTTGGCCATTAGATACAAAAGACACCCTGTACATGCCACAATATCTGGTACAAAATTAGCATGCTTTTATCGCTTTATGGATAGTGTGACATTCATTCCAAATAGGCTTTAAGAATCCAATAGTTGAGGATCTATGCGCAAAAAAAAAACAGTGCGTAAGAATATAATACTTAGTAAGTTCAAATGGAATTTGTAACACCCCCAACCTGAATCCGTTGCCGGAATAGGGTTACGGAGCATTACCGGAGTTTACAGGTCAAATAACAGGCATTTCGTAAGCATTTAGCATTTATATCAGAATTTAATCAAATTTAATCATATTGTCCCTTATATGAGCCCTCGAGACCCAAAAACATGCATTAGAAATAAGTCGGAACTAAACCGGGTACTCAGAGAATTTTTTGCAAAATCTCAAAATTTTTCTAAGGTGTAGGGGACATAGCTTGTGTGATTAGGCTGTGTGGCTCGCACGGTTAAGAGACACACCCATGTCTCAAGCCTTGTCCAAATTAGGGTGATTATTGACTTAAGTCACACTGCCTAGTCACAAGGCCAAGTCACACACCCGTGCGCTAGGTCGTGTGTAAGTGCAGGGGTCACGGCCAAGCCACATGCCAGTGTGCCAGGCCTTGTGAAAATACCTAAGCATTCAGTTTTGAAAATTTTAAGATGCAGGGTGTTGACACCATTTTTTTGATGAAAACGGGGTCGACTTGGATTTTAAAAAAGAATGAAAACGGGAGTCGCCACCAATCCTTTTTTTGATGAGGTGTGATCGGGTCACCTCAAAAAGTGGTTGTTTTTAATAAATGATTTAATTTTATGAAAACAACGATTTTGGTCTACGAAATTCAGAAAAAAGGTTCGGGAGTCGGTTACGCACGAGGAAGGATTAGCACCCTCGACACGCCCAAAATTAGTACCTTAGTTGATTATTTAATGTCTTTATGTCGAAAATTAAAAACTCGAAAAGAATTTAAAAATAAGATCCTTCTTTATATTGCGTTATTTTTTTTTTAAAAAATTACTTGGATAAGTCAAAATGAAAAATGCCTTCTTATCTCGAATTAACAAGATGTCACATCCAGTAAGTTAGGACACGACACCTTGTATTTTTTGAGAGTAAGCTTTCCTTTTATTTTTTTATTTAAACCTCATTTATTTTAATTTTAAAAGGATATTCGATTACTGAAAATCAACGAGAAAAATCGAATCTCAGTAAGTTAGGGCACGATTTTCTCGAATTTTCTAAATACGGAATATTGCCTTTACTTTCGAAAAATCCTCATATCGAGAAAACCACGTGTCATATCCAATGCGTTAGGACACAACATATTGAAATCCCGATAATGAGTTTTTATTTATGTTTTTTTATTAAAGAGCATTCTCGAGCATTTAGATTCAACAGAAAATTAGAACCCAGCACGTTAGGGCCCAATTCTCTCGAAGATCCCAAGTATCGAGTATTGCTTTTGTTTCCAAAATTTTCCTTTTTTACGAATTCGGGTAAAAATTGATGTGACGGAATAACAATTACGATAATGCGAGTAAAAATAATACGAGCGAAGATAACAAAAATAAATATATAAAAAATCAATTATATACAATAACAAGTAAATAAACAAAATAAAAAAACTAAAACATTTTTAAAAAAATAATAATGGACACATAAATAAATAGATAAACATAAAGTAAAACAATAATAATAATAAAGAAATGAATAAAATTATAAAAGTTTTAAAAATGCATGTATGAATTTTAAAAGATTTAAAATACAAAAAAAACTATGTAGGTATATATATATAATGAAAATATGTATGTCTATACATATATATATATGTGTATGTACAAGAATTATAAAATATGAAAACATAATTACATATATATAAATAACATGCGCATGTATGTATATATATTACATAAAGACAAAAAATATAAATATGTATATTATGAAAAATAAAATAACGTAAGTATGTACATACATTTATAAGTATATGAATTAAAATATGTAAATATATAAGTATATATATGCCTGTAGAAAATATGAAATATACAAAATATATACTTAAAATAAATAAAGAATATGTACATGTATATATATAAATTATAATAAAATATTAGAATAAAAATGAAATAAAAATATTAAATATGAAAATATATATATATATATATATGTATACACGTACATAATAAAAATATATACTAATACATAATAATAATAATAGTAATACTAATAATACTAATAATATAAAAGTAACAAGGATATTTAATAGAGATATAAAAATAAACGAAAAAAGGACTAAAATTGAATTAAAAACAAAGTTGTGGGGCAAATGTGAAAGGAAATAAAGAGAAATGGGCTTATTTGAGCGCGCACAAAACATAGGGGGACCGAAACAACAATTATTCCATTCCATTAAAACACAGCACATTAGCGGGGACTAAATCGAAAAGCGCGAGAAATTATGGGGCCAAATTGGAAACAAGAAAAATGACTTAATTGCAAAACCTTGAAAAAGCAGAAGGACTGCGCGCATAAATATCCCATTCAAACGAAAACACGCGGATCCTCTAGCGGGTCGGGTCGGATGGGTCGGGCAATGGTCAAAACGACGTCGTTTTGAGGCTTAAGTGTAGCCCCCAAAACGACGTCGTTTTGGAGGCTATATAAAGGCCTAAAATAGCCAAAAAAATCATTTGGGAGAGGGAAAGAAAAAAAAGAAGAGAGAGAGGGAAGAGAGAAGGGAGAGAGAAGGGAGGGGGAAAGGGGAATCCGGCCAGGGGGGCCGGTCACCGGACGGCCACCGGAGGCTCGCCGGCGCCGGCGCCGGCCACCGCACGCGGTGGCCGGAAAAGGTAAAAAATATTTTTTTTCTTTTTTCTTTTTTTTTTGCTTAATAATGCATATATTTTTATGTTTTATATTTTTTAGTATTTTTATGTAGAAAATAAACTCAAAACAGTAAAGAAAAAAAAAGAAAGAGTCACCTTAGGTTTTAGATTTGATTCTCCGATTTGGTGTTAGAGCCCCTGATAGTATATATATTTTCGAATGGTTCTTGTATTGAATCTGTTAATATTGAAAGAAAATCTTTTGTTTTCATAGCAAAAAATAAAAAATCCCCCCTTTATCAATGGTGAGATTTTCGGTTTTTATAACCGATTACAAATGTTTATTTTCTATTTGTTTATTTCTACTTGACTTCTTGCAGGTGGCCATGGCCGACAGTGGCATGGTGGTGTTCGGCGCAAGTGGGCAAGTGGGCAAGTGGGGGGTAGGTGGCTAGGGTTAGTGGGATTAGGGTTTCTGAATGCTGAGTTTAGGTTAATGGGCTGGGGTAGTTGGGCTTCGGGTTTATTGGGTTGCTATTTGTATTTTCTGGACAATGGGCCCGGCAAATTTGGGCTTCTACAGCTGCCCCTCTTTGCTCGTTTTTGTGTAACAAGAACAGAGCAAAGACTAAAAAAGACCAAATTTGCCTGGTCTCACCGAGGCTTGACTTCTTTGGGTGCTTCTCTTCTTCAAGTAGCCTTATTCCAGCCTGTTACATCTTGTTGCTTCGATCCACTCTACTTCAAGTTCAGATACGCCTTGTAGCTTCAATATACTTTGCTACGACTCCATGGGGATGAGATTTGTGTTTTTAGTCTGCTCCACTACTACTTAGGGAGATAAGACTTGATGTGATCTGCTCCACTAACTGCTTAGGGAGATAAGACTTGATGCGATCTGCTCCACTATTGCTTAGGGAGATAAGACTGTAATCTTCGATATATTCCACTGTCAAATACAGGGAGATAGAGTTATCGGCTTCAATCTACTCCACTGTCGTCACAGGGAGGTAAAATCTGCCATCATCGATCTGCTTCGCTGCCAAATACAGGAAGGCAAGATCTGCAATCTTCAATCTGTTCCACTGCCAAATACAGGGAGATAAGATCTCTGGCTTCAATCTGATGTGATCTACTCTACTGTAACTTCAGAGAGATAAGATCCTTTATTTTAATCCGCTCCACTGTAACTTCAGAGAGATAGGATTTCTAGCTTCAATCTACTCCGCTGTAATCTCAGAGAGATAAGATCTCTGGCTTCAATCTGCTCCACTGTAACCTCAGGGAGATAAGATCTGAAATTCTTCGGTCTACTCCCCTGTAACCTCAGGGTGATAAGACCTGATGCGATCTACTCTGCTGTAACTTCAGAGAGATAAGATCCTTTATTTTAATCCGCTCCACTGTAACTTCAGAGAGATAGGATTACTAGCTTCAATCTACTCCGCTGTAATCTGAGAGAGATAAGATCTCTGGCTTCAATCTGCTCCACTGTAACCTCAAGGAGATAAGATCTGAAATTCTTCGGTCTGTTCCACTGTAATCTCAGGGAGATAAGATCTATCATTTTGATCCGCTCCACTGTAACTTCAGGGAGATAGGATAGTGTCTTCGATCTGCTCCGCTGTAATCTCAGGGAGATAAGATCTCTGGCTTCAATCTGCTCTACTGTAACCTCAGGGAGATAAGATCTGGAATTCTCCGGTCTACTCCACTGTAATCTCAGGGAGATAAGATCTATCATTTTGATCCGCTCCACTGTAACTTCAGGGAGATAGGATAGTGTCTTCGATCTGCTCCGCTGTAATCTCAGGGAGATAAGATTTCTGGCTTCAATCTGCTCCACTGTAACCTCAGGGAGATAAGATCTAGAATTCTCCGGTCTACTCCACTGTAACCTCAGGGAAATAAGACCTGATGTGATCTTCTCTACTGTAACTTCAGAGAGATAAGATCTTTTAATCCGCTCCATTGTAATCTCAAGGAGATAGGATTACTATCTTTGATCTGCTCCGCTGTAATCTCAGGGAGATAAGATCTCTGGTTTCAATCTGCTCCACTGTAACCTCAGGGAGATAAGATCTGAAATTTTTTTTTTGGTCTGTTCCACTGTAATCTCAGGGAGATAAGACCTGTATAATAAACCTAATTATGCCTAATGATTAGGATGACATGATCAAAATGAAACAAATGCTCCTAACTAGACATATGTGAATGGTGTTTGCATGAATGCATAATTTTATTTTTCCGAGAATGATCTCGCTTAGGTTATCACTACTCGAAGTTTATCAAGGTTTTGTGACTGATGTGCTACAACGCCTTCTCGCTTGACTGATTTTTCTGAAGAAACATTTAGCCAGACTGTCCCCCATTGTAAACCTCAAAGTTATATCCACTGGGACGCCAAAATTTGTACCATCATTCTCTCACAGTAATCTAAGGGTAGAAATATGTGGCTTTTCCTCTGTCCTCTTTTATCACAATTCGGGGATATAGGATCTGAACCGTTCTGGTTTCCTACACCATTCTCAAGGTGTCGTACCAAAGTCTTATGCGCAAGTGAAGGCTCTCTTCTCCGAGGTAACCTCTTCCTATTGCCTGATGATCATTGCTTGCTTGTTCATTTAAGCTTTGTAACACGACAGCTCGTCATTTTGTTCAATCAATGTTTAGACAACCAAATCTGAAAGGATAGTCTTTAGCTTAGACTTTTCCTTCTTAGATATTTCACCCTTTAAACTTGGTATTTTCTAAACAATAGTCATGTTTCAGGTCCCTATATTATTTAGAAATTTTCCAGAGTAATGTGCAAAACTTCTTTCCTGAAAGTTTCATTAGTTCGTTAATCACTATTCCTATGCAACATGTTTGCAAAAAGATCATAACAATGGATAAGAATAAAGCTAGTTCTGATCATAACTCAAATAAAACATCACCGATGGCGAAAGAAAAGGCAACAAAGAAATGGATTGAGAATGTGCGTTTTCACAAAAAGAAAGGAAGAAAAAAAAAACAAGATAATGTATTTTCAGGAATACACATAAGAACTAGGTGCCCCAGTTATCGCAGCTTGAGTTTCTCTGTACAAACTTTCCGAAGACCCTTCTTAGTTTGACATGTGTTCAGGAGATCTGCAATACTTTGTCCATGTTCCAAGACGTTGCATATCCTTTCTTATTGGTTCAAGTAAAGCAAGATAATCATATGCCCCCGATCAAAATTTGATCCGCTCAAATCCTGATGCTCCAATCCTGCCCAGTACTTGAGTCACCTTTTCCAGGTTTTCGACTCAAGCCCTCTTTGGTCTCAAAGTGCCCTTTACAGGTTTTCACCTTAGCCTTTCCAAAGTTTTTTTTTTTTCAAGTGAAGTATTTCTTGACGGAGTCTGCGTTTACAGGATTTGGTAAACTTTTGCCATCCATCTCGCATAGGATCAAAGCTCCACCAGAAAAGGCCTTCTTTACAACATAAGGGCCTTCCCAATTTGGCATCCATTTTCCTCTAAAATCTTTTTGCATAGGAAGAATCTTTTTAGTACCAAGTCCCCTTCACGAAATTCTCGGGGGCGAACCTTTTTATTATAGGCTCGCATCATTCGTTTCTGGTACATTTGCCCATGGTGAATAGCTCTTAGCCTCTTTTCTTCTATTAGGTTCAACTGATCGTACCGAGATTGGATCCAATCGGCTTCATCCAACTGTAGCTCAGATAACACCCGTAGAGAAGGGATTTCCACTTCAATGGGTAATACTGCCTCCATTCCATAAACCAGAGAAAAAGGCGTTGCCCCAGTAGAAGTTCTAACAGATGTTCGATAGGCAAGGAGAGCAAATGATAATTTCTCATGCCAATCCTTGTAGGTTTCAGTCATTTTCCCCACAATCCTTTTAATGTTCTTATTGGCCGCCTCCACTGCACCATTCATTTTGGGACGATACGGCGATGAGTTATGATGCTTAATTTTAAATTTGCTACAAACTTCAGCTATTGTGCTATTATTCAAGTTCATCGCATTGTCGGATATGATCCTCTCAGGCATTCCATATCGACAAATGATCTCCTTCTTCAAGAATTTGCTGACTACTGCTTTCGTGACATTTGCATATGAAGCAGCCTCCACCCACTTAGTAAAGTAATCAATTACTACGAAGATGAAGCGATGCCCATTAGAAGCCTTTGGTGATATTGGCCCAATAACATCCATACCCCACATGGAAAACGGCAAAGGAGAGGTAATGACGTGAAGAGGTGAAGGGGGCGCGTGTATTTTGTCTCCGTAAATTTGGCATTTGTGGCACTTCCTGGCATAATCAATACAATCTCCTTCCATGGTGGGCCAATAGTACCCAAATCTCATGATCTGTCTGGCCATCGTGAAACCACTGGCGTGCGTCCCACAAATACCCTCATGGACTTCTTCCAAAATTTTCTTGGCTTCCACAGCATCCACACACCTTAACAGTACTTGATCCTTCCTTCTTTTATATAACACTTCTCCATCTAAGACATATTCAATGGCTACCTTTCTCAGAGTTCTTTTGTCATTCTCTGTCGCTTGATCAGGGTATTCCCGATTCTTCACATATTGTAGGATACTCTGATACCAAGGACAATCATCTTTTCCCTCCTCCTCAATATTGCAGCAATTAGCCGGGGTCTCAGAGATACTCATCTGAACAGGCCTCATTGCCTCAAGTCTATTCACCTGAATCATCGAAGCTAGAGTAGCTAAAGCATCAGCCATTTGGTTTTCCTCCCGTGGGAGGTAATAGAAGGTGATATCGTCAAACTCCTCAGCCAATTCAAGAACTAGTTTTCTATAACCGATTAGCTTAGGATCCCTAGTCTCCCACTCCCCTTTGAGTTGGTATATCACCAACGCTGAATCCCCGTATACTCTCAGTACTTTGATGTTCCGTTCAATGGCTGCACGAATGCCCATAATACATGCTTCATATTCTGCCATGTTATTTGTACAATCGAAGTCCAACTTCCTAGCAACAGGATAATGATCTCCACTTGGGGATACCAAAACTGCCCCAACTCCATTACCCGTAGCATTTGAAGCTCCATCAAAATTTAACTTCCATACGCGATCCATTTGAGGATTTTCTTCAGTATTCGCCACATACATCAAGTCCTCGTTTGGAAAATCGAAATTCAAAGATTCATAGTCCTCCAAGGCTCTACTAGCTAGGAAATCGGCTATTGCACTTCCCTTTATGGCCTTCTGACTGACATATACTATATCAAATTCTGAGAGCAAGATCTGCCATCTAGCCATTCTCCCGTTCAAAGCAGTCGATTCCATCATATACTTTAAAGGATCTAACTTTGAAATCAGCCAAGTCGTGTGATACAACATATACTGCCTCAGTCTTCGGGTTGCCCAGATTAGAGCGCAACACAACTTCTCAATTGATGAGTACCTCATTTCGCAATCGGTAAATTTCTTACTGAGGTAGTATATTGCCCTTTCTTTCTTTCCTGTCTCATCATGTTGGCCCAATACGCATCCCATGGAATTCTCCAACACTGTAAGATACAATATCAATGGCCTATCTGGACTTGGAGGTGATAAGACTGGGGTATTAGCCAAGTACTGCTTTATCTTATCGAAAGCCCTCTGACACTCTTCATCCCATTCACCCGGATTATGTTTCTTTAAGAGCCGGAATACTGGATCACATTTCTCTGTCAGTTGTGAGATGAACCGAGCAATGTAATTCAGCCTCCCTAGGAAACCTCGAACCTCCTTCTGAGTGCGCGGGGGAGGTAAATCTCGTATTGCCTTTACTTTGTCTGGGTCAACCTCGATCCCCTTTTTGCTAACTATGAAGCCTAATAACTTCCCTGATCTGGCTCCAAACGTGCATTTGGCCGGGTTAAGCTTGAGCTGAAATTTCTTTAATCTCGAAAATAACCTTTTCAAGACCTGAACATGCTCTTCTTCCGTTCTAGACTTCGCGATCATATCGTCAACATAGACTTCGATCTCCTTGTGCATCATGTCGTGAAACAAAGTCACCATAGCTCTTTGATACGTTGCTCCCGCATTCTTCAATCCGAAGGGCATTACCTTGTAACAGAATGTTCCCCATAAGGTAATGAATGTGGTTTTTCTCATGTCTCCAGGATGCATCTTTATTTGATTGTATCCAGAGAAACCGTCCATGAAAGAAAACAATGAATAGCCCGCCGTGTTATCTACCAAAGTATCAATGTGAGGCAGTGGAAAGTTGCCTTTGGACTAGCCTTGTTTAAATCCCTATAATCCACACACATTCGTACCTTTCCATCTTTTTTGGGAACAGGGACGATGTTGGCTACCCAATCCGAATACTTGACCTCTTGTAAGAAACCAGCGTCGAATTGTCTTTTGACTTCTTCTCTTATTTTCAACACAATGTCAGGTCTCATTCTCCTAAGCTTCTGTTGAACGGGTTTACAATCCTCTTTTATGGGCAGACGATGCACCACAATGTTAGTACTTAGCCCAGGCATATCTTGGTACGACCACGCGAAAACATCCTTGAATTCTCGGAGCAAATTAATGAGGTCTTGCCTTGTCTTTGCGGTGATTTCAGTTCCAATTTTCACCTCCTTTCCATCCTCTAGGCTCACTATTTCTAACGATTCCCTATGAGGTAGGATATGCTTATCCTCTTGTTCCATCATTCTTAACAAGCCCGGAGATGCATCATAATATTCGTCATTTTCAAAGTCGTGGGATCCCTCTGAACACACTTCTTGCTCAAAAATAGGCTCCGTGTTTGAGGCAGCGTCACTCATGTCATTGATATCTGAAGACCTATGAGGGCGCATCAAAGAATATACCAAGAATATAAATTTATGAATATGTTTGTGCAGAAGAATTACAAATGAAAGAATTATTTGTAAGACAATCAACCAAATGAAAAATATGAAAGGAAAAAAAAGTGACTGATCGAGATGAACGTAGACACGTATTTCATTAAAATAATTATATTTAGGCCCAATGCCTATTTCACAAAAGATTTCATATCGTTTCTAGGCCAACAAACAACAGGAATGTTTTGAGCATTACTCTGAATAAGCCCTAAAGACTACAGGGATTTCTTCAGCAGTCCAATTGTTTAGCTCGCTTCCAGGCTCATAAGGGCAGATCTCCAACAAGGCCCTCCTTTCCGTTGCTTCTATGGCGTTGGTATAAACGTTTTCCAACATTCCTCCCATGCCGCTACCGGACACTCCATATTCAGAATGAATAAATCCTCCCGACACAAAAGATGTAGATATGTGGGGAAAGGTTAAAGGCTCACACTTAGCTTCATGTCCATTCAAACGCGCCCTTCTTCTCTCTTGTCTCTTCTCTACTTCTTTCTTCTTCTGCTTCATGTCTGGCTTGTACCCTAAACCAAATCTATCAAACTTTTCCTTCGGCATTGGTGCCTCAATCCTTCCCTGAAGATATTTTCCCAATCCTTTCCCGAGTAAGGCTCCTCTTCCTACCATCAATCGCAATCCCATCTCAGTGGTCCTGGATATTTTCGGTACTGGAATTCTATTTCCCTCCGCAATAAACATCGCGTTCACAAATTCTAATGACCGAAAAGAACATTCTAGTGCCTCATCGTTGATGTCTACATAAGGTGCATCGCTAGTCATCATTGCGATAATATCCTCCTCTGCATCTATTGTTACCAACCGATCCTCTGATACCAACTTCACCTTCTGATGTAATGATGAAGGTACTGCCCCTGCTGAGTGTATCCACGGTCTCCCCAATAGACAATTGTAGGAGGGTTTAATATCCATTACCAAGAAATCCACCTCATAAGTGACTGGGCCAATCCTTAATGGTACCTCAATTCTCCCCATAACCTCTTTTTTTGTTCCATCAAATGCCCTTACTATGCTCTGGCATGCTTTCATGTGCGAACTGTCTATTGGCAATTGACTAAGAGTGGACAAAGGCAATACATTTAGTGCAGATCCATTATCAACCAAGGCCCCCGGGAGTGTGTACCCTTTGCATCGGACAGTAACATGCAGGGCTTTAGTAGAACCTCTTCCTCCGGATGGTATTTCATCATCATTGAAGAAGATAAAATTGTCAGCACCAATATTGTTGATCAACCGATCCAGCTTGTTTACCGAAATATCGTCAGCCACATATGTTTCGTTTAGCACCTTTAAAAGTGCATTCCGATGTACTTCTGAGTTTAGGAGTAAAGCTAATACAGAAATACGGGCTGGCTGTTTGTGCAGTTGCTCCACAACACTGTATTCACTGTGTTTCAAAAACTTCAAAAACTCCTTTGCCTCCTCTTCTTTTATTGGTTCATTTACCAATGGCTCAACTTCTACTGCTTTCCCTTTCCTCTGTTCTTTCTTCTAATTCTCTTCCCTGGACGACTCTGCTTGAGCGTCATATCTTTTTCCATTGCGCGTGTAAGAACCTATTTCCTGATTTGCTTCTTTTCCCAAAATGGTCACATTACACCCGTAATTCCACGGCACCATTTTGTTATCCCTATAAGAGAAATTTGATGGTTTCTGGATTACAATTTTCGGTGTTACCTGAGCCCTAACCTCATTACCCCTAGGGCGTGAGATAATGACCACAGGATGATTTATTTTTGGAGCCTTTGTTCCCAACTCTGTCGCGCATATGCTTCTCATTTCTTTCGCATCTTCATAAAACCTCATCTCCTTGTTATCCATCATGCTTTGAACCAAAGCCTTGAATCCTTCACATTCTTGGATTTCATGCCCTGTTTTATGGTGAAATTCACAATAATTTCCCATCTCATGCCCTTCCTCAGAATCTGAAATAACCAACCCTCTTTTCGCCATTTCTTTCCAGACCCGTTTCAATGGAGTTTTTACTTCAGCAATGTCAGTCTTGACTTCTTCTCCCGTACCTTCGCTAACCATATTCACCCCCTTATCTGCGTGATTAGGTAACGGATTCTTTGCGTTAGGTGAGTCGTCAAGTTTGACGACACCTAAATTGATAAGTCCTTCTACTACCTTCTTGAAGGCAGTACAATTTTCTATCGAGTGCCCAGAAATTCCCGCATGATAATCACATTGCGCGTTCATATCATACCATTTTGGATACGGGGGTTGTAGAGGACTCAAGTAACGGGGAGCAACAACATGTGCATCGAATAAAGTCTGATACAACTCCTTGTATGACATCGGGATTGGCGTGAATTGGGGCTTTTCAGTAGTTTGCCTAGCTCCCGACTCTTGTCTTGATGATCCCTGTTGATTAGCAACCACTTTCTTTGGTTGATTCACGGTAATTGACCTACTATAAGCATTCACATTATTCACTTCATTTTCTCTTTTCCTCGGGGGTACCCTCCTATTATTTTCTCCTCCATCTATTTTTCCACTTTTAATGGCATGCTCAATCATTTCACCATTCATGATTATATCCGAGAAGTTTTTTGAAGCGCTTCCCAACATGTGAGTGATGAACGGGGCTTTCAAAGTATTAATAAAAAGCATCGTCATCTCTTTTTCCAAAAGTGGTGGTTGCACCTGAACCGCCACCTCTCGCCACCTCTGCGCATATTGTCTGAAACTTTCATTTGATTTCTTCTCTAAATTTTGCAGAGTTATCCTGTCAGGCATTATTTCTGAGACATGATTGTATTGTCTCAGGAAAGCCTGTGCTAAATCCCTCCAAGTAGCAATTTTAGCTTGGCTCAGCTGATTGTACCACTTTGACGCCGCTCCCGTAAGACTTTCCTGAAAGCAATGTATTAATAATTGATCATTATTAATATGCCCCGTCATTCTTCTACAAAACATAGTAATATGGGATCCTGGGCAACTAGTCCCGTTGTATTTCTCGAATTCCGGCATCTTAAATTTGTAAGGGAGCACCAAGTCCGGAACCAAGCTCAGATCCTTTGCATCTATTCCATAGCTTTCGATGCTTTCTATTGCCCTAAACTTCTCTTCTATCCATTTCCATTTCTCCTCAAATTGTTTTGGAAATTCCTCATTCGCCTTGTCCTTTTCAACCATCTCATCAAGATCTGGGACAGCAATATTATTCGGGCTATCACTGGGATTAAAGCCCGCTCCGGGTTGAAAATTCATTGGGATTGAAGCATCGCCTTGGAACTGCTGGGGCCTAACCGACACAGAGGGTCTCCGCGGATGCAGCTCAGTATGTACTTGCGCATGCGGAGGTGTGAAACCTGGAGGATAAAGTGGTTCACCATTGTTTTCTTCTTCACTAACAATCACAGGACCTTTACCCTTATCTACTCCTTCAATAATTGCGTCATCTTAGCCACCAGATCATTTGGGACTCCTCCATCTTTTGCACCATGTCACGCTGAATCTTTTCTATTTGCTCTTTCATTTACGCTGCAACTGGTCTTGCATTCTCTTTGAAGTCGCTCTAGCTTCTCCAACCTTTGGTCCATAATTTTTGTCTTAGCTCGGGTGCCGTAACTTTGTTGGTTTTCCAGGTTAACTGAAATGATTTTATCGATTAGGTTTTAATGGTCATTAATGCATGTGATGTGATGCAATGCATGCAAAGAAAAAGAGGCACTGATTCTAATTCAACTTCATTAGAAAACTTTACTAGATAAAGAGTTTCTTTACATAAAATAGACTACATATATGGCTTTGCCCTTACACTCAAAGCCTTAACCTTTCTAAGAAGCCAAGCTAATTCTCGGCCCCTGTCCGACTCTGACTCATATTTCAAACTTAATAGATCAGCCTGAACCGCCAGGGTTTGCAGATGATCAGCTACTTCGCGCACTTGAGCCACCGCCTCTCCCATAATATAATCTCTTTCTCTAATCTGCTCTTGAGACCGACAGAATGTCTTTGCCCCTGCTCATTATTTCTTCAGAAGCTCTATCCGATTTCACTATTTGTAATGCATTCTCTAGCCCTCCTATTTGTCCTTTATTCTTCAATTTTGTCTAAGCTCGCCCTTAATTCAACCGTAGCATTATGATTACAGTACTGGTGAAGTGATCTTTCTAGTTCAGTTATCCGGACCTTCAACTCCGTCTTCTCGTCTTGGCAATCTAATAGACTCTTTCCCAAGGCGACTTCTCGAGCTCGAGTATCCTGGAATTTCTTTTCCCATTGATTAGCTTTCGTCTTTCCTCCTGAATTCTTGTCGCCATTGTTCTGGTGTTTACCCAAGCCAGCAGCTCTTACCGACCTACGCAACTTCTTGTAATCTGTCTTCAGGCTGTCCAAATCTTCTTCTGCTTTGTTCTTCCTTTTCTCAATTTGTTGGCCTCTAATCTTTGAATGTCCACATCCAGTCCTAACTGCATTTTTTCTTCCTCTAGTTGTTCTATCTTCTTCCCCAATTCTAAACTCCTTTTTCGAATTCTTGTTTGATGATTTCTATCTCAGAAGGCAAAACTTGTAAGTGTTCCTCTAAAGATCGAGCAGTTTCTGAATTTGACGCCGGGATGTTGTCGTTGATCCTTTGATCACGCCACTGACCATACTCGGGGTAATTGTCGGACCCACGGCTAAGATCTTCATTCGACGAGTCTGGTTCCAGGCACTAGATATTTCCCGAACCTTCTTCTTGTAATTGTCCTCCCTATAAGAAAAATCACTATAAGCCAACCCCTGGGTTGCTGGTATGAATTGTCGTGATCTATACTGTCTTGATACGAGTAGAGGAGCATATCCAATAGCTCCCCATATCCCGAGCAGCGGAACCCAGTCAAAATCCCACATCGATACAATATCTCATCAGGAATTAACCAAGGAAGCCCTCCATTCATATCTTCCTCCTGGAGATTCTGGAGTATCTCTACCCATTTTCTCTGAAATATCATCCCGTCTTGGCGTGGCCACCAATTCTCCTAGAGTGGAGTAGCTATCAGAGAATACCCGATAAGAGACCTTTTCGACTTTCCAGAAGTGGCTATGGAACCTGCAATAAGAGCTGGTGCATCCAATAAACCTTCCCTCCCCTGCTTTCGACACGCATTCAAGGATCTAAAAGTTTCAGCGAGTATTGCCGGAACCGGGTAACCCTTACTAAGCCGATCAAACAAATCAGACACAGCCTCGTCTATGTGTCCTAACTTTGGGAAAACCACTAGTCCATAGATACCTAAAGCGAAAACATCACCCTTTCTTTAAGTCAGAGTACAAGCACCAAATCTCGCAAACTTTCCAAGGAACACATTACTGCCCCTTCTGTTGGATCCGGGCAGCGACCCACTGCTCGCTCATCCAGATGTTCATTAATTCTTTAACACGGAGGACACAACGCTCGGATAGCCTTGCGACTTGAATCTTGGGCACCGAGCAAGGTCGTTACTCCTCCACATAGGCGTCAAATCTACTTTCCCAAAAGTGAAACAACTGTAGGAGATTCCAAAACTGAGCAAGGGCCGGAAATCTGTCCACTTTGACACTAAGCAGATAAGGTAGGTCACCGTAGTTACAATAGAACAGCTGCTTGGCCCTCGACATCCCATTGATCCCAGACTTCTTTCATTTCTCGAAGTCATTCTGGATTACACTGATACGGGTAAAATCCCACAATTCTGACACGTACCCTTCGGTAAGACTATCGCCTTTCTCTCGTTGGATCATTTCAGCCCATATTCGCACAGCCACATTATCCTCTACTTTATCAAAAACCCCTTTTCCATGATAAGCTTCTACCCAGAAACTGAACGTAAATCGACACCTCTTTAGAATGAAGATGCCATGCAATCACAAACAAAGTAAATTAGCATTAACACAGAAAAGGTTTAAAATAAGCACAATCATTATTTAGGTAAGCACTAAACTTGGAGTAGCTCTACCTAGGTCAGTTCCTTGGCTCATTACATGTGGTTTGGTTCTAAAGTAGGGTACCTGAACCAGCGATTCCTCGATCCT